>NW_026014521.1:0-12500 GCF_020379485.1 Brassica napus
TTTCGCTTCTTGTTCTTTTAATATCTTTCTTATAGGCTCTCAATTTTTTTGAGAAATGCTTTTTCGACTCTAAAAAGATCATTGAATAAAATCCATCTTTCAGTATGCACATTTCTTCCATACCTAACCCTACAAGAGTTAACTGCTTTGTATCTATTCATTGCATTGAGTTCTTTTGGTTTGAAACCTATACAAGCCATAACTCCCTTCCTTTATTACTTTCTTCTATAATCCATGGTATAACTAAATAGTCCGATCCCATTTTTCAATCAAAATTTGTATCAAAATGCAAAGTAATACTTTTAGATTGAATATTATCCCTTTTCCTGAATTTTGGAAATCGAAATCGAAAGACAAAGAGGCTTTCAATTTTTTTTATTGTTTTGTCTTTTTTTTTGAAATAACCAAATAGACAGATCTAAAAAACATTGGATAATTGAACCTCCAACTGTTTCTTTTAAACACCTTTGATGTCACAACAACTTCCTAAGAACTGCCTTATAATCTTGAAGTACTATCCGCATCCCCCTCCCAACCCACCCACATTAGGATTGCTTGTTAATGGTTGATCGAGTTTAATGGATTCGCCCTCTGAAACAAGAAGTTCTAGGCCTCGAGGGATAATATCAATTACTTGGCGTTCATTCGATGCATCCACTATGGTTATTTCGTATCCCCCTTTTTCTTTTCGTAAAATTTTACTTATTATCCCTCCTGCCGTAGCATTATAAACTGTATTGTTACTTTTGCTACCATCAGGATAAATCTGACTGACCCCTTCCCCTATTTCCACCTACGTATATAGGATATTTTAAGAAGTGAACATCTTTATTAGTAGCAGGTCTGGGGCAAGAATAGGAAAGGTTATTTCACTATATTTTGACCAGGAACAGGACCTATCACAAGAATATTTTTTTTATTGGGCGATAATTCTGAAAACAGATTTCCTATCTTTTCTTTCATCTCGGGTGAAATACGATCGGGGGGGGCTAATTCAAACCCCTCCGGTAAAATAAGAACAGCTCCCACATTCAAAGCTCCTTTTTTACCATTAGCTAGAACTTGTTTTAGCTGCATATCATAAGGAATTTTAACAACTGCTTCAAATACAGTATCAGGAAGTACCGCTTGTGGAACCTCAATATCCACGGGCTTACTAGCTAAATGGCAATTGGCACATACAATACGCCCAGTTGCCTCTCGTGGATTTTCATAATTCTGCTGGGCAAAAATTGGATATGCACTTGAAATGGATGCCCAAGTTATTATATATATCATGAGTGAGACAGATATGGAGCGAGTAATCTCTTCCCTTATCCAAGAAAGGTATTTCTAGTTTGCATGGTCCAATCGTTTATCCCCGAAATTTCTACATAAAGTTAGGTAGGTCGATAATATACTTCCCTAGCCACAATTCTGCTATTTACATTTACTGAAAAATAAATTTTTTTTAATATACAAGGAATCCCTCGTGGGTAAAAAGAGTAAAGTAAATACGACTTTGATTTGGTTATGATGTATAAAGTAAGAAAGAGTAGAATTGGATCAGTGAATCGTTTTTAGTCATTTATTGCATGATAAATCACTACAAGTGACGGAGATACACGATTTAAATAACGAAAGATCCAATATTTAAAAATTGTATCAAGAATGACTGGAAAGGTAGAAACTAGACCAGATAAAATTTGCTCATAATGAGCAAACCCAAATCTTTGTAAATATAACCAATCATTAGTTCCCAACCGTGAGGCGAATGGAATCCGATACATAAATCAGTTATAAAGAATCGAAAAAGCTTTAATTGTATCACTTAAATTATATAGGAATTCTTGAACCCAAGAATTGAGAATAAAAAGCTTTTCCTTACCCCAAAGGAATAACCACTTAGAATAACGAAAGATATTAGATTTGTCGAGAAGTGCAAGATTGTATGGATACGATACTCATTGTGTATTTTGATGAATTGGATCGTTTCTTTGTGGATTCCTAGACGAAATTGTTGTAAATCGGTTTCTGGGTATTCCTTTATCATTTCATCCAGCTGGAATAGTTCCTCTAATTGTATGAATTTTTCTAGAACACTTTTTTCTTGAATATCATTCAAGAAAGTTTCGCATTGTCTAGTATTCCACCAATTAGTAATCCAAGTTTTCAAACTTTTATTACAGCAGAGAGAGATCAACCAGGGCAAAAAGACTATAGATGTAAAAAAAAAAAAAAGGAATGAATGCTTTCTTTTTTGCCATTTTGAATCTGTAATTGTAATGAACCTACCGCATTTGTGGATTCTATTAGATCTACTATTTCTATCGAGCATGAGTTTCTATTCTAATTCAAATAGAATGTATTGAGCCTATAATCCCTTTTCTCTTTTTCTTTTGATTCAATACTTAGTCTTTGCTTTGAATCTAGAAAGAATACAGAAATAGACTCAGAATACACTTACAATTTGAATAAAGAAAAAATTGTATTTCCAGGATGTTATTCCCCCTTTTTTTCGATCAATACTAAAAGAACTTTTTTGAATTTTTAAAATAAAAAATATGATTCTATTTTCGAGACGAATAAACTCCCTTTCTTTTCTATCAAATATATAAAAACGAGCATAAAAGAATAGATGAATGTTCAATTGAAAAAAAAGAAAGCAATTCTTTCGTTTTCTTCTACCTACTGCCAAAGGATTTAGTCTTTAAACTTTAAAAATGAATTCATTTCAAAATACTTCAATTGGTACACGCAAGAAGTAAGCCAATTCAGCAGCTTTTTGCTCAATTTCTCGTGTAGTAAAATTCTCATCAGTACGAATTAAAGGAATAGCCCCTTGACCTCTAATTTCCATATAAAGGACACGCCGGCAGAAACACCCTCTTTAACTTCGATTCTGATCGACTGAATATCTTTCATAAGGAATCGTAAAAAGATGCGACGGCTTTTTCCAGGAAATCCCCAACGAAAAATCCGTACTATCCCTTCTTTTCGGTCGAAAAGATCATAACCACTACCCACACATCCACAAAATAGTGCACCACAAATAGCAACTAATAAAGAGACCCGCGATCCCATAGAAAGACATCACAATCCCTTGTGGAAAAAAAAGGATTTCCTGAGATGCAACTAACGATATAAAATTTTTACCAAGATAACTGGAAGTTCCAACCAATAAGAATCCCAATGAACCTAAAAATAGGATAAGGCCCAGCAGAAATTACTTGTTTTTCGAGACCCCGTTATAAATTCTATCCATAGAGATTCTGATCGCCAACTCATATATATTAGATCCAGTTATACAATTTTTTGGAATTGAGAAAATATGACTTTCCTTTTTTTGTTTTCAAAGTAACTCTCATCAACTATAACTATTTTGTTTGAACCTTTACTTTAGGAATAATTTATATAATTGTTTATATCTAAAATAATAATCTCCTTCCTTTATATGATCCCCTATAACTATATACATACAAATAAATACATTGACTTGAATTTCATCCAGCGGTCCGACGATGATCCATTTTTTCAAAAGAGCGCAAATTGAGTTACCCCATATAATACGTTTACACATGCATAAAAACTTTTTTTAGTTATGTTTGTAGGAATCTATGTGTTATACAATTCTTCTACCAAATGGGTCTTATCAAATCGAAGTTTTTAAAATAAAAAGGGGAGTTATACGATTCGGTCTCATCCGATCTAAAAAATCTTATTTTTTTGAATATGAAGAAATAAAGAAGCCATTGCAAGTGCCGGAAAGACTAGGCCTACTAAAGGCACAAAAATAGAGGGTAAGTTGTTGAAAGTTGTCATAAAATGGGGTACCTCAATTTAATATTTGTACCTGTTATTGTTATATTCTGAATTCTAAAGATATCTTAGAATATCTTGTAGTTTTATTATTTCTATTATATATATTATATAATTATACTAAGTATCTTTAAGTAATATATATCGAATACTAATATACAACCTAATAGAAATAATAGAACCTACTAGAAATAGAATAAAAAATAGGTACAAGAAATGCCAAACTAAATAAATGGACTTATTAATCTTTCAAAATAAAATAGATGTATTATCATAATCTCCCTGTTAGATTTATTATTCTTTTTGTTCTTTTTGTCTTCTAATAGTCATTAATAAAGAAAAAATTTTATTCCATTAAAATTTTATACAAAATTGATTGGAATCTGATCCACCAACAGGGAATTTTCGGGAAATGCAAAACGATGCAAGACTCTCTATAGATCTATATCTCTATTTGAATTATCTATCCATATGCAAGCAAGAGAGGAAAAAAACTTTGTTTTATTTTTCTAGTCGAATTTGAACTTCCCGAAAGCAAAAATTCACTTTTTATCTTGTTGATAAAGGTTTACTGAGTAGTAAACAAGAATATCGATAAAAAAATGATTCTAAAGAAAAATGAATTTTTCAGGGTTTTCGTTTAATTATGATAAACTAACTGTTTTATTTGATTTCATTTTTGTTCAAAGGAAAAAAAGCATGGAGCTGAAATAACTCACTCACAACACCTTTTAAAGGATTACGTGGTACAATTGCATCCAATAAGCCCTTACGTAATAAAGATTCAGCTGCTTGTGAACCTTCAGGCACGGCTTTTTTCAATGTTTGTTCAATTACTCTTTTACCCGCAAATGCAATATAGGCATAGGGTTCGGCAATAATGATATCCCCCAACATACCAAAACTTGCTGTCACCCCACCGGTAGTAGGAGATGTAAGAATTGATATATAGAATAACTTTTTACTTGATTGATAATCACATAAAACCGAAGAAATTTTAGCCATTTGCATCAAACTTAAACTTCCTTCTTGCATTCGTGCTCCTCCGGAAGAACACACTAAAATAAGAGGTAAACATTGATTGGTAGCATACTCGATCAAACGAGTTATTTTTTCGCCTACTACGGATCCCATACTACCCCCCATAAACTGAAAATCCATAACCCCAAGAGCTACCGGAATACCGTTTAATTGACCTGTACCTGTTTGAATAGCGTCAGTCAACCCTGTCTTTTTTTGAGCAGAGGCAATACGCTTTTTATAAGGTTCCTCCCTCGAATGAAATTTAATGGGATCCGCAGAGACCATGTCTTCATCCATAGGATTCCAAGTACCCGGATCAATCGAAAGCTCAATTCTCTCTGAACTGGTCATTTTCAAATAATGTCCACATTCTTCACAAACATTCATTTCGACTTTCTTATACATTAATCCATAACAATTGTCGCATTGAATCCACAATTGATTGTAGTTTTTAGTTATATCGAAATCCTTAGAACTCATTAAATTATTACGATTACTATTAGTTCTTATCTTGTCATTTTTGCTTTCACGAATCTTTCCACTTCCACTTTCACTACAAATGAAATTATAAATGTAACTTTCATTGGAATTATTACTATCGCTTAAAAAGTGACTATTAATACAGATGTGAGAACGAAAATAAGAGTCAATGCAACTATTAATGTGATTATTACAATTATATTTAGTATCCTTAATGTAAGGATCATAGTGCAGATCGTTGTCACCTTTAGATCTATTATTCAGATAACTAGAACTACAATAACTATAAAAAAAAATTTCTAGGTCACTCAAATCATTGTTAATCTCAAATTTTTTCTTTTTTATATCAAAATATATAGAATAACTATTTTTATTACTATCCCTAACAAAAAGGTGTCATCCGATATGAAATTCCGAATGTCCTTGGAGTTAACTAAAAGATCAACATTATTGTAATAACTAGAACGCTCACCCCAACCATAAAAGTTTTTATCCATATCATATATAAACCGGTCTTTACTTATAGTAGTCTTTTCAATAGGAGCAAAACTATCCATTGCTTTACTTAGCTCGCCTCTGTATTCCAATTCTCCCTTAGAAAACATCAAATTGAACCACGATTTTTCCATAGAGCTTCTGGCCTCTATTTACATGAAAATAAAATAACAATAGATGAATAGTCATTCAATGAAAAAATTGAAAAATGCAAAAAAAAAATTTGAATAGTTCATTTTCTATTCAGAGTAAGCAAAGCATGTCAATGCAATTGCTAATTGCTAAGATTATTAAGTAAAAGCAATTGAAATTAATAAATTTCAATTCTAAATGAAAATAAGGATTTTCTTATATTGTGTAAAATTCTCATTAAAAAAAAGAAATATTTGTTCTTCGCTTATGAATATAAGCGATATGAAGAACTTTTTTAGTAAAATCTCGTATACTAATATAAAAAAAAGTTTTTATTCCAATACGGAATGAAAAGAAAAGGACAACATGCAGAATGGGTAGAAGAAGTGGGGATACTTGGTTCAAGCCCTGACACGAAACTTAAAAAAGAATAAAAAATCCTAAGAATCCATATTTCGTATAGAATTTCTTGTGGACACTACAATACAAAAGTGTAGTTGTGTTTAATCTTCTTTTTTTTTCAGATTTTGTATATCTAGATTAAGTATGTATCTATCAAAAACAGTATATACACTAGATAAACTCGGCTCAATCTTTTTTTACTAAAAGATTGAGCCGAGTTTAATTGCAATTAAACTAATAAAACGGACGTGAATTACTAATCTAATTTCTAGTCTTGGCCATCTAATTTATCGATGGTTGGGAAGTTAAATGTGATCTCCTTCCATACTTCACAAGCAGCAGCTAGTTCAGGACTCCATTTGCAAGCCTCACGGATAATTTCATTACCCTCGACTGCAAGATCACGTCCCTCATTACGAGCTTGTACACATGCTTCTAGAGCTACTCGGTTAGCTACGGCACCCGGTGCATTTCCCCAAGGGTGGCCTAAAGTTCCGCCACCAAATTGTAGTACGGAATCATCTCATAAAATCACTCTTGACAGTAATATATGTTGTATATGTAAATCCTAGATATGACAATATGCGGAATTCATCCATGAAAATGAAAAACAAGGGGGGGTTGATATCGATGGGACGCATAACCGGATATGCTAAAATGAAAATATGAAAAAAAAAAGGCTAATGAGATCGAAATAATGAATCATAAATAGAGTTCCATTTCGGAATTGGCTAGATAAAACAAAGTCTTGCCTATTATGACAAATAAATCAAAGACTTTCCACAAAAATTTTTTTTATTCATATATTTTTTATTTTAAAACTAGGTTTTGGTTAGTTGAGCTTGAAAACGACTATTCCTTCATTGAAATTTAATTAAGTAAAAAATTGAATTGCATATTCGCTTGGGTGGTACCAATGAAATCGAGTGCTTACTCCCATTTATTATTGAATTAACCAATGAATTTACTATCGAAGATTTTTTCTGTATTCGAAAAATTTCGCAACAAAATTGAACATATTTTTTATTATGAGAATAAATCCTACTACTTCGGATCCAGCGGTTTCAATACGTGAAAAAAACAACCTGGGACGTATTGCCCAAATCATTGGTCCGGTACTGGATGTAGCCTTTCCCCCGGGCAAGATGCCTAATATTTACAATGCTCTGGTGGTTAAGGGTCGAGATACGCTTGGTCAAGAAATTAATGTGACTTGTGAAGTACAGCAATTATTAGGAAACAACCGAGTTAGAGCTGTAGCTATGAGCGCGACCGAGGGTTTAAAGAGAGGGATGGACGTGGTTGATATGGGAAATCCTCTAAGTGTTCCAGTCGGCGGAGCGACTCTAGGACGAATTTTCAATGTACTTGGGGAACCTGTTGATAATTTAGGTCCTGTCGATACTCTCACAACATCTCCTATCCATAAATCCGCGCCTGCTTTTATAGACTTAGATACAACCTTATCTATTTTTGAAACAGGAATTAAAGTAGTAGATCTTTTGGCCCCTTATCGTCGTGGGGGAAAAATCGGACTATTCGGTGGGGCTGGCGTGGGTAAAACAGTACTAATTATGGAATTGATCAACAACATTGCCAAAGCTCATGGTGGTGTATCCGTATTTGGTGGAGTAGGCGAACGAACTCGTGAAGGAAATGATCTTTACATGGAAATGAAAGAATCTGGAGTCATTAATGAACTAAACCTTGCGGACTCCAAAGTAGCCCTAGTCTACGGTCAGATGAATGAACCGCCGGGAGCTCGTATGAGAGTTGGTCTGACTGCCTTAACTATGGCAGAATATTTCCGAGATGTTAATGAGCAAGACGTACTTCTATTTATCGACAATATCTTCCGTTTTGTACAAGCAGGATCCGAGGTATCCGCTTTATTGGGTAGAATGCCTTCTGCTGTGGGTTACCAACCCACCCTTAGTACCGAAATGGGTTCTTTACAAGAAAGAATTACTTCTACGAAAAAAGGGTCCATAACCTCTATTCAAGCAGTTTATGTACCTGCAGACGATTTGACTGACCCTGCTCCTGCCACCACATTTGCACATTTAGATGCGACTACCGTACTATCAAGAGGATTAGCTGCTAAAGGTATCTATCCAGCGGTAGATCCTTTAGATTCAACGTCAACTATGCTACAACCTCGAATCGTTGGCGAGGAACATTATGAAACTGCGCAACAAGTAAAGCAAACTTTACAACGTTACAAGGAGCTTCAGGACATTATAGCTATCCTGGGGTTGGACGAATTATCCGAAGAGGATCGCTTAACCGTCGCAAGAGCACGAAAGATTGAGCGTTTCTTATCACAACCTTTTTTCGTAGCAGAAGTATTTACAGGTTCTCCGGGAAAATATGTTGGGCTAGCGGAAACAATTAGAGGGTTTAATTTGATCCTTTCCGGAGAATTTGATTCTCTTCCTGAACAGGCCTTTTACTTAGTGGGTAACATCGATGAAGCTACTGCGAAGGCTACGAACTTAGAAATGGAGAGTAAATTGAAGAAATGACCTTAAATCTTTGTGTACTGACTCCGAATCGAATTGTTTGGGATTCAGAAGTAAAAGAAATCATTTTATCTACTAATAGTGGACAAATTGGCGTATTACCAAATCACGCGCCGATTGCCACAGCTGTTGATATAGGTATTTTGAAAATACGCCTTAATAACCAATGGTTAACAATGGCTCTGATGGGCGGTTTTGCTAGAATAGGCAATAATGAAATTACTATTTTAGTAAATGATGCAGAGAAGAATAGTGACATTGATCCACAAGAAGCTCAGCAAACTCTTGAAATAGCAGAGGCGAACTTGAGAAAAGCTGAAGGCAAGAGACAAACAATTGAGGCTAATCTAGCTCTCAGACGAGCTCGGACACGCGTCGAGGCTCTCAATACGATTTGATTTTGTAACTAGCTGACGTATAAAAAAATAGGATCCAAAAGCGAGAAAAAAAAAAAAAAAAAGCTGGCTACAAAAACTTATTAGACACCATTGATCATGGTGTCTAATAAGTTATACCTACTATTGGATTTGAACCAATGACTCCTGCCGTATGAAAGCAATACTCTAACCACTGAGTTAAGTAGGTTATTTATCATCGTAAAGAGAAGGCACGGGGATACTTATCACATCGATAGGATTATAAATCCAATATTATTTCTAAGCAATACCAATAAACAACGAGATGAAAGAGATATAATGTTCGATCATATAATATTAATCTTGACAAGAAATTATCTACATGATAAGATAAAATGTGGATCATAAACACAAGGGCTATAGCTCAGTTAGGTAGAGCACCTCGTTTACACGTGCGCCAAAGTTTTTCAGAGGAGTCCATCACGCAATCAAACCAATTGATTGATCTTATTAATAAATCGATGTCTTACTCCATGACTTTTTTTTAGGAAAAAGAGGAGAACAATAGCCTGACATTAGGTCCTATTAAAGTACCCCATTTCGGTAGGGAATTAATAGAACCCATCATTGATTTGAGATATTGATAGGGTGAATACCCAGTCTACTTAATGCTAGGCAGAATGAGTATAAGGAACTCAAAAATGATCTTTTCGTCCTATGAACCTTAAGGTGTAGCAAGTTTCATATTTGATTTTTTAATCAGGATGTTAGAGACTATATTTAACTTAAGTTGATCTAGACCAAAAGCAAACCTACGTCAAGAGAACCCTTCTTTGAAACACTTTGGTAGTTATTCTGTATTGTATTAGAATTAAAAAATAATCAATCAGAGTACTTGGAACCATTTCTTATCTTTTTTTTTTAAGAAAAAATATGGTAGACTAACTGATCTTTCTATCAGTTAATGAAAGAGCCCAATGCAAAAAAAATGCATGTTGGGTCTTTGAAAGAGTTCGAATCATTTTGATAATAATAAGTTCGAGCTCTTTTACCGAGCAGGTCTACGGTTCGAATCCGTATAGCCCTAACTAATAAATTTATTCTAATAAATGACATTCAAATCCAAATAATTGGATAATTTTTGACTTTTTATTGTATTCTTTATTTCTAACTGGTTACTTTCAATTTGTTGGTTCATAAAAAAAACTCCCAGACCCTAAACCATAAGTCCTGGGGGTCGTTCAGAATAAAACGGAAAACCAAATTTGATTTCATTTGATGATCCAATCACTATCTATAGATATATCTAGATAGATACTTATAATTTAGAATAAACGTTTTTTATTCATTCATTTTCATAGTCGTAAGTGGATTTTTTGATACGTCATAATTTTAAAAACGAAGATATTTTTATCAATTTGTTTTATTTTTAAATAAAACATAAAGCAAATTTAAGAAACAGAAATAAAAAAAATTACTAGTTATTAATCATATTAATATTATATTATTAATATGAGAAACTATTAGTAATAGAAACATGGAAATATTAAGTAATAAGTGTACTGAAAATAAGATTACAATCAATAAATCTTAAAAGGAGACGTCTACCACAGCAACCAAACGAAAATAAATGATTCGATTAACCTGAATTTTTGTTTTGACGCAAGAGTTATATATACCTTGCCCAATCCACTCCGATTGGAATTGACTAAGCGGGTATTTTTTCCACATTCATAGGAGTTCGTCTATGTTTCTGCTTTACGAATATGATATTTTCTGGGCATTTTTAATAATATCAAGTGCTATTCCTGTTTTGGCATTTCTAATTTCCGGGGTTTTATCTCCAATTACGAAGGGGCCGGAGAAACTTTCTAGTTATGAATCAGGTATAGAACCGATCGGGGATGCTTGGTTACAATTTAGAATCCGTTATTATATGTTTGCTCTAGTTTTTGTTGTTTTTGATGTTGAAACCGTTTTTCTGTATCCGTGGGCAATGAGTTTCGATGTACTAGGGGTATCCGCTTTTATAGAAGCTTTCATTTTCGTGCTTATCCTAATTCTTGGTTTAGTTTATGCATGGCGAAAAGGAGCGTTGGAATGGTCTTAGTTCGTTTCCTGAATACTTGTACAATAACAATAAAAAAAAAGTAAAAAAAAACCATTGAAACAATTATGAATTCCATTAAGTTTCCCGTACTTGATCGAACAACAAAAAACTCAGTTATTTCAACTACGTTAAATGATCTTTCAAATTGGTCAAGACTTTCCAGCCTATGGCCGCTTCTTTATGGTACCAGTTGTTGTTTTATTGAATTTGCCTCATTAATAGGCTCCCGATTTGACTTTGATCGTTATGGGCTAGTACCAAGATCAAGTCCTAGACAGGCGGACCTTATTTTAACAGCAGGTACAGTAACAATGAAAATGGCTCCTTCTTTAGTGAGATTATATGAACAAATGCCTGAACCAAAGTATGTTATTGCTATGGGAGCGTGTACAATTACAGGGGGGATGTTCAGTACCGATTCTTATAGTACTGTTCGAGGGGTTGATAAGCTAATTCCTGTAGATGTCTATTTGCCGGGTTGTCCACCTAAACCAGAGGCTGTTATAGACGCTATAACAAAGCTTCGTAAGAAAATAGCTAGAGAAATCTATAAGGATCGAATTAGACCTCAACGGGGTAATCGGTGTTTTACTACCAATCACAAGTTTTTTGTTGTACGCAGTACACAGACTGGAAATTATGATCAAGAATTACTCTATCCACCATCATCTACTTCAGAGATCTCTACTGAAACATTTTTTAAATACAAAAGCCCAGTATCTTCCCACGAATTAGTGAATTAGGGAGGATTTGAGAGAATAAGAAAAAAATCTTCATAAATTAGAACTCATGGTAAATGTGAAATACTTAAATTTATATAAAAAAGGTGTGGGGGAAATAAAAAAGATGCAGGGCACTTTGTCCGTTTGGCTAGCCAAACGCGGGCTGGTTCATAGATCGTTGGGCTTCGATTACCAAGGAATAGAGACTTTACAAATAAAGCCCGAAGATTGGCATTCTATTGCTGTAATTTTATATGTATATGGTTACAATTATTTACGTTCCCAATGTGCCTATGATGTGGCACCAGGTGGCCTCTTAGCCAGTGTGTATCATCTTACGAGAATAGAATATGGTGTCAATCAAGCGGAAGAAGTTTGCATAAAAGTATTTACTCACAGGAGTAATCCCAGAATTCCATCTGTTTTCTGGGTTTGGAAAAGTACGGATTTTCAAGAACGG
>NW_026014521.1:15000-17500 GCF_020379485.1 Brassica napus
TTAATGTACTTTCAAAAAAAATAAGATTGAAAAGACTTCTTTCACCTTTTTCCAAGAGTTACCACGCCATTTATATTATGTCATATAAACTTCCATATAGGAATATATATTGGGGTAAAAGGGTTAGATCTTGGCAAAATAAATGAAGAAAATAAAGGAAAATTTTTGTGATTTATTGATTTATATATATTGTATATACAATAAAAAAAATCTGTATATTGAGAGAATATATCTTCTGACTCTTTGTATTCCAATAGTTTATTGGAGTGGATTTTACGTTATTTATCATTATCATTTAGTTCAGTTTTAATTTTGTTTAGTTTTTGTACAATTTCAATAAAAAAAGGAGTCTTTATGTCACGTTACCGAGGGCCTCGTTTTAAAAAAATACGCCGTCTGGGGGCTTTACCGGGACTAACTAGTAAAAGGCCTAGGGCA
This sequence comes from Brassica napus, assembly GCF_020379485.1. Lineage (NCBI taxonomy): Eukaryota > Viridiplantae > Streptophyta > Magnoliopsida > Brassicales > Brassicaceae > Brassica > Brassica napus. The sequence continues at coordinate 15,439 of NW_026014521.1, forward strand.
GGAAGCGATCTTAGAAACCAATCACGCTCCGGAAAAAAATCTCAATATCGTATTCGTTTAGAAGAAAAACAAAAATTGCGTTTTCATTATGGTCTTACAGAACGCCAATTACTTAAATATGTTCGTATCGCCGGAAAAGCTAAGGGGTCAACGGGTCAAGTTTTATTACAATTACTTGAAATGCGTTTGGATAACATCCTTTTTCGGTTGGGTATGGCTTTGACTATTCCTCAAGCGCGCCAATTAGTTAACCATGGGCATATTTTAGTTAATGGTCGTATAGTTGATATACCAAGTTATCGATGCAAACCCCGAGATATTATTACAGTGAAGGATGAACAAAACTCTAGAACTTTGGTTCAAAATCTTCTTGAGTCATCTGCCCCCGAGGAATTGCCAAACCATCTGACTCTTCACACATTCCAATATGAAGGGTTAGTCAATCAAATAATAGATAGGAAATGCGTCGGTTTGAAAATAAATGAATTGCTTGTCGTAGAATATTACTCTCGCCAGACTTAAAAAACCTAAGTGAAGTAAAAAAAAATCACTAAAAACAAGAGTTCGGACAACTCCCCTTTGCCCGCTTTTTTGATTAAAACTAAAAAGGGACAAGGTAAGGGATTTTGTCGGGGAATCTTTTTCCTATTCATGTATCATAGATTGGTAGGGAGGTTTGGATCCCTTGTTTGCTCTTCCCAGCATTTTCCATAGCAAAGAAATGTAGATTTTATATCTAGAAAAATTGGAAGTAGATAGAATATTTTTTTATAAAAAACGAGTCCGCTTTTATGTTAGTTCGTACTATAAAATTCCTTTGTTTGTGAGAAAATTTTCTCACAAAAGAAAAGTTAAAGGAAATAAAAAGAGTTATAGAATGGATTACTACCTATGCCAAGATCGCGTATAAATGGAAATTTTATTGATAAAACCTTTACAATTGTAGCCGATATCTTATTACGAGTCATTCCGACAACTTCCGGAGAAAAAGAGGCATTTACTTATTACAGAGATGGTGCGATTTGATTATCATTATCATTTTTTTCTATTTCTCACCGATTTGGAATAGAAAAAAATGAGTATTGAAAAAAATCTACGCTTTTGAAGGTGAAGTTTATAATATAAAAAAGCAATCCCTTCTGTCATGTATCCACGATTAGTGCAGCCTTAGATGCTTCAATTATGAATTCTAGTATTGAGCAAAAGGTTTTTTACCTACGGTTCCCGTATTACAGATCAATCCTACTAGACTAATACAATATACGAATAGGAGGCACAGGGGAAGAAGCACTACGCCGAGAAATCAACAACACGAAAACTTTCTTCAAAAAGATTCCTTTTCTTTCTTCTTCTTTGGGATTGGGACTAATTAAAATGGTTGGAACAATAAACATCCATCTCGTCCGTACTTTGGATACCCGTATAACCATTGAAGACTGTTGAAGTGACTAATTCCTGGAAATTTAGGGGCGTTGAGAACAAAGAAATTGTTAGAGTTTCCTTTTTTATTTTTATCTAGTATGAATATGAATCCACTTGGTAGTAAGAAAAGATCTTTTACAAGAAGGTTGGCTAGGGATTTCTTGTAAAAACATTAGCCCCGCTTAGTTCATAATGACATCAAATTTTTCCATATCCATATATTTATTATTTTCATTATGCACCTAAAGGAGGAGCCGTATGAGATGAAAATCTCACATACGGTTCTGAAACGGAGAATTCGTTAAAGCGAATGACGACCGTAACGGATGTCGGCTCAATCTGAAGGAAATTATGCGGAAGCATTACAGAATTATTATGAAGCTATGCGACTAGAAATTGACCCCTATGATCGAAGTTATATACTCTATAATATAGGCCTTATCCACACAAGTAATGGGGAACATACCAAAGCTTTAGAATATTATTTTCGGGCATTAGAACGAAACCCCTTTTTACCACAAGCTTTTAATAATATGGCTGTGATCTGTCATTACGTGCGACTATCTCCACTATAGAAAAAAAGAACGAACAGCTAGTCAATGAAATACTAGAAAAAAAAAAGGCTTTCTACATAAGCATC
>NW_026014521.1:30000-85259 GCF_020379485.1 Brassica napus
GTGAAAATAGTTCGAATCCAACCAAGTAAAGAGGATGTTTCAAAAAAAAAGATCAAATTAGTCTTCCCTAATGAATATGCTCTTTTTAAAGATTAGAGTCGATGTCGAAGAAAAACTCGTAAGAAAATTTAATATAGTTAATTTTTTGGAATATTTTAGTTTTTTTTTATCGGGACTCGTCTTTATCACATTTCCTTTGTTTTACAAAAAGATCATAGACCCTTACAAAAACAAAATTTTGAAAATTTCAATTTGAAATTTCGTACTTGTTTTCTCTATTTGATTTCTATTGTTTATTTAAGGTTCTTTAGAAACTCTTTTTATAAACAATCGAAGTAGAAAAGGTTTTTTATGATATTTCATCAGATGATTGTACAAGGAAAGTACTAGGTTGTAGAAAAGAAAGCGGTGAAAAAGAATCATAAATAAATAGTTTTTTATTGGATCAGGAATCTCACTATGTATTTGGTGTGGATAAAAGATCTTCCTATGTTATACTATTAAATTCTTGACGATGAATCGATTTTATAGCTCCGATATTGTTATTCATGATATTTCTTTCATTCGATATCATCGAAATCTAATTCATCTGAGTGAGTTTACAAGCGAAAGATTTCTCATCTCTATGGGATTAAATCCCGAGATATTCCAAAGAAAAAAAAATAAATAATTAAATCGGATCAGGCTGATCACAACCTTTCCAACCACTTTGATGATTTCATGATGATCGATGCTTCCAACTACTGCAAAGGAAGGATACTTAAGCTCTCTGAAGATTTGGGTCGAGCTATCTCTTCATCCGTTCATGGATCATCGACGATCAACCATGCGGGCAGCCTTACATCCATCCTGCTCCTTACCGCGGACGACCTGATCACCACAGAATGAACCTGGACATCTTTGTGAATCTGGACCAGTCAACACAAGAATCCGCACCTTGACCAGTCTTTAGTCAAAGTCTTCATTTCTAGTTTCTATGTCTTGTTTTCATTCATTTCTATCTTCTATGTTGTCTTTTCCCACAAATGTCTTTATGTTTCTTTGGCTCACAAACCTTATAAGTATGTGATGACCCCCCTTAATAAATTCACATCGATTTTCCTTTGCTTCTTTTGAGTCTTCTCTCATTGTTCTTTGCTTAGAACATTCATACTTCTATTGGTGAGGTCATCTCCAAGCGAACCACTTCGTTGTGTTGGACCGGTGCGTCACATCCGGCAACCTTCGAATCTATGGTAGTATCTTTGGGCTATTCCGCAACCCTTAGTGTCACCCCTCGATCCATCAGTTCTCAATCCTCTCGGATCTGAGTTCATATCAACCTTACCGAAAGAGTGATCCTTATTTTGGTTCTATCAAGTGGTATCAGAGCCACTCTCTCGGTAACTCTTTTTCAATCCATTTCATTTCATCTTCCATATTCTTCATCAAAATTTCTTATCTCTCTATCTTGAACCCGGGCCCCTCATTACCCCCATATAAAAAAAAAGAGAAAGATCTATATAAAAAAAAAGTATAAAAAAAAAGGATATTCCAAAGTTTGATTTGTTTGTGGTGTGGTGGTGGAAGAGAAAGCCTGCTGGCCGAAGAGAAATACGGTCTTTGAGGTGGTTAAGGCGAGTTCCCCTCTAAATCTCTTATCTTTCTCTCTTGATCTTTGGTTCACTTGGATTTGCTCATTGGGTGATCTAGTTTGCTCTCTTAGAACTTTGGGAGGAACTCTCTTGTGTGATTACCAATAAAAATTGAGTGAAACACGTGTGTGGGTGAGGATAAACACCTGAGTGTGTGAGGTTTTTAATCTAACTTTACCTTGTTTAAGTTTTCAGGTAACCATGGATAGTGAAGAAGAAAGAAACCGACCCGGAAATTCATATGCCGGATTATCTAACTTGCAAATGCGTGCTCTCAATGATTCTATGTTTAACGTGTTGAATACAGGTTTGGAGGCGATCCATCAGAGGCTTGATGAACTTCAGGGCCGTCCAACTCAGTCACGAACCAGAACCAGACGTGACCATCCAAGGAAGAACAGCCGGTCCGACCTAGAAATCCGAGAAGAGTCTTATGGTAATGATCGATCCATCAACCGTCCAAGGAGAGTTCCTGTAAGACCCGATCCCGACCGCCTAGGCCGCGGTGGATGCCTCACGTCGCTCAGTCCACTTCCTGGCCGAACTTCTTATTTTTTGCCCTTTATTTATAATATCGCCCACAGGCGAGGGCTAACTTAAACCTTAGCTAAAGACTTCCCTAGTCATTAATAGCTTAGATCCTTTCAACAGATACGCAGCGGATTATTTTCTAATTAACCATTGGTCTAAAACCAATCTAACACTTGTCTGGTCGAATCACCTAAGCCTTGGTCAGTTTACTCAACTACCAATTAGCTTAAAGGTCAATCCTAAACCCAAACCAAGTCATACGATTCTGAGGTTTCATTCCCCTAAACCATTCTATCTAGATCTACATAAGTAAATGCTAGATCATACCTTTGCCACATCTATGGAGCTTATTAGCTCATCGGTCCTCCATTGACTCGAATTGCTCTTGCTTGATAGCTGGACCACGATCACTCCATGATCTTACTTAAGGTCCTTGTCGTGACTCCTGCATCAAACAACTCCCGTAGGTATTTAGTCATTCAACCAACCATCCCCACAGACATAAGTAACCTTTGAGAAGTCTTTGAAAGGATAAGGGTTTGCATCTGGCCTTTCTCGGCTCATGCACAATCCGAAATCCTTTTGCCTTATAGGAAATAGTACCAAGTCCATCTTCTGGAATGACAAAGCTCATTAGATCCTAAGTCAATCAACCAACCATCCTCACATGACTTGGAACTGATGAGCCATCATTTGGCCTGACCGGCCTTGGGACTTAACCCAGACAACATATATGATTTGTTCATACCAACCGATGCATTCCTTAATCAGATTAGTTCCGACACTTTGAACCATCATTCAGAGGTCAGGTCGTCCATACTCAACCATGATCAGATCTTACACGGCTTTCCTTGAACAACCATACTTAGGCTCAATACTTATGGTCTACGACACATAGTACTAGCCATAGGCTTCGTCATGACTCTTAGCCAAACTCGAAGCTATCAACACCAAGGTTGATATATAGAAGCATCACATCCATACTCTTGCTCCAGCAACGTGACTATCCATACTAGTGTTCGGCCATCGAACCATCGTCATGAAACATGATCCGACCACTAGACTTGATAAGCCATCATCCACTTCGCATGTACTGATAGAACCGGCCTTCCATTGCCATCATGTAGGTCTACTCCCTACATAAGACATATGGCGCCTATCCTACTCACCAACCGAAAGTTGATTGTAAGATATCCCACTTAGCCTTTGCGGCCAGAACCATCCAACCATAGCTGGATCATCCATAGTCCCGTCTAACCGTCTGGTTAAGATCTAGGTGCGATCGACCAGTTATAAGTCTGGCCCAAAGGCTCACAGACCTTCTTACCTGATCCGACCCAAAGCCTGGATCCATACCACAGAGTAAGGCCCAAGACCAAACCGGATTGCCTTGCAACCAATCAGACCTTGCGATAAAACACTCTGGTTAAACTAACCGTCCGTCCGTTCGACTATTCAGCCGCGGACTGTCCACTTGGTTCGGCCTAAGCCTTGAACCAATGGCACCGTTTGGAACTCACACCCTTTGGGAACTAGTACCCTTTGGACACACGTGCCTCTTGGCAACTCATGACCCTTGGCAACTCGCACCCATTCAGATGTTCCAACCGTTCGACCTAACTGTCCTTATGGACTGTCTGGTCCGTACGTGTGTCCGGCCTATGGCCAAAGGACCACGCCTTAACCTACATAAGTCATGAACCATTGTGACTGTTCAGGTAATGGTTGCAACCGTCCAGAACAGAACAGAACCGCCTCTATTCAATCGGATCATCTGAGGCCAGTTTAGACCATGCGCGCGCCTAACTCGACGGTTATGGACCGCGACCGCATTACTCAACCAGAACCACGGTTAAAACCAATCCCAACATATCCACAAGGCCACGCCAATGTACAGAAGGAGTAGAAGAAGAATTGGATGAAAAGAATAAGAAGAATGGGACACAATCCAAACGCCCATGGCTAGACCGGTTCGGACTGCCCGATGGTCTTAGCCGATGAGTCGGTGGTTACCCCACTGACCCTATCTGACTGAACCACGGCTTTGGAGTCCTTCTCCATACCTTTCTCTATGCCTTGGGTATTCATAACCACACGGCCTCCTCTCTCCTAAACCGTTCTCCTTGCCGGATATACAAAACCACCACGACCGGCCCTTTTTCGGCCGATCTCTTGGCCGGGACTCTCTCTTTCTCTCTTTCTTTCTCTCTACGTTTTTCTCTGAGTATTTTACTATGGAATTGGATAATGAAATCGACAGGAGAGCCCCCATATTTATAGAAAACGAGGGGGTAAGTCTTGCCCCACGAACAGGCACGACTTGCTAGCGAATGGGCACCATCGGCCAAGGGTTGTCCCCTTTCGGCCACTTGCATCCCTTCGCCCTTTCTGATTGGGTTTGGGGTCGGTCACAAGCCCAACCCACGCCCCAAGCCTCTTGGACTTAGCCCACGGCCTTGCCCAAAGACCCAACAGCCCATGGCCTCATGGCCGGACCTCACAGCCCGCCACTGACCCGGACCCGGACCATCGGCCTAAAACCCGAACAGTCCGTCTAGCTGAGATGAGCTGACTCCCAGCTGCCTCAGCTGAGTGAGCTAATAGTCCAGCTAGTGTAGCTGACTTAGTAGTGGCTGAGCTGGAGTGAACTCAACCTAGCTTCGTTAAGCTGGTCGAGCTACTTCTCTATCTCGTCCAGATACCGTCTTACTCGTCTTAGCTGTCTCTTTTCTCTTATAAGGTTAAGTTAAAGATTCCTTATGTCCTCGAACCATGGCCGTCCCGACAATCCTTTCCAGGATTGGGGGTGTGACAGTTCCTAGGCATCAAAACCGAGGTGATGTCAATCCTTTTGGTAGAAATGAAAGAACCAATGATGGCTTGAGTGGTTTGAAATTGAAAATTCCATGTTTTGATGGCAAAAATGATCCGGATGCTTTTCTTGAATGGGAAAGAAAAATTAAACTTGTGTTTGATTGTCAAAAATTTTCTGATATTAAAAAGGTTAGACTTGCTGCTGCTGAGTTAACTGGCTATGCTATTAACTGGTATGATCGAGTTGTGACTAGCAGGAGGAGAGCAGGTGAGGCGCCAGTTGATACATGGGATGAGCTTTCCATGCTGATGCAAACACGCTTTGTTCCCCACCATTACCACTGTGGGAACCGAAATTCACACTGTCGATTTCCGTTTAAATAAGGAAACTAAGAAAACCCTAGTTTCCCAGAGGACCCGGATATCTGTTAATTACCACACGTCAAGCAATCAGAACATGAGAATAACAACGATAAAAATAAGAAATCGAAAAGAGAGCAAAGTAGATCTTATTCCGAATCTGCGTATGAGCGTTACAACAAGGTATAAGCCTGGGCTCGAGAGCTGTCGGCGAGATTCCTAGTTCTAGCAACCCTAAGACGGCTAAACCAAATTGAGTCGCAGCTCGAAATAACAAAAACGGAAAATTGCCTAAATTGCTCTAAGTGCTAAGTTTTCTCTGAAAAAGTTCTCCCCTCTGCTCCTCGCCTAGGACTCCTTATATACTAGCTCCAAGGTCGGTTTACGCTTTTACTCTTCTGCCCTTAAGCCGTCATAGCATAAAAATGGAGATATTTCATTTTTCCCGATCTTCATAATTATCTTCAAAACTTCCGTATTTATCCGCGGAAACTTGACATTTATCCTTCCTTGTGGGCCAAACGTAAACCATGCTGTGGTTTACGGGCTTTTGGTTAGGAAAATCGCAGGATGGGCTTCGAATCGTGTTTTAGGTCCCTTTGGGCCGTCTTCCGACTCGACACGTTTACTACGAGTTTTCCGCGGTTTCTAATCCGCGAAGTTTGATCGATGAATTAGAATAGCGGGAAACATGGACTGAGCTTGCTACGGTCTTCGGGAGATAGCATTCGAAGGTTTGACGAGAATGCATGGACTGGTGTCGTATCGATGTTCGGAAAGGTTTAATCGCTACACAGCGACCGAACTTTGGCTCGAGCCCGGTCGCTACGTAGCGACCGAGTGAGACGAGTGCTCGGTCGCTACGTAGCGACCGAGCTTTGGCTTGAGCTCGGTCGCTACGTAGCGACCGAGCTTGGCTGAGCTCGGTCGCTACGTAGCGACCGAGCGGGACGATCGCTCGGTCGCTACGTAGCGACCGAGCAGGACGATCGCTCGGTCGCTACGTAGCGACCGAGCTTGGCTGAGCTTGGTCGCTACGTAGCGACCGAGCGGGACGATCGCTCGGTCGCTACGTAGCGACCTGTTTCGAGCTTTTCGTCGGACATCTCGATTCTTTCTTCCGTAAAGCTTTTTCGTAAGAAAGAGTCTATTTCGAAAAATACTCTTCGGAGAAATTCTTATTTTCCTCCTCTGACGTTTTGAATGTTAAATTTGTCGTAACTTTTTTGACCCCAACAGTTAGCCCCCCAGCCCGTTAGAGTTGTGACTCTAGCGGGCGGATAGATGACTTTGACAAGGTTAAGTGTATTGGACGAAATTTACATTTAAAATTCCGCGGAAAAAAGTTGTCGAGACGACATTCCGAACCCATACTTCTATAAGTAGTGAGCTCTTGTCATTCATTTTCTTCACACCTTCCCTCCTTCATTCCTTCAAAAACCTCTCTAGTTTCATAACTTTTCTCTCAACATGTCTTCCTCCCAAGGTGATAAGAAAGATTCCGACGTCGAGATGGGTGAGGCCACTTCTCCGGCTCTGATTCCAACTTCTCCGGCGGAAGTGCCGGCTTGTGTTGCCGGTCATCTTTCTTTCCGAGAGAAACTAGTTCGTCGTCAAGCCGAGAAAGAACTAGCTCAAACTGGCTCCGAGTTTCCGTCTTCTTCCGCGCAGGTCGTTGCCCCGTGTCATGGGACCGACGTCGCGGCTCCTCTCCCGCAAGTCCTACCTGCGGGATCTTCCACGACTCCGATCCTCGTCGAGGACAAAGAGAAAGCCGCTGACTCTATGCCTCCGCCTCCAGCCAGAAAAGAAATCGTTCTGGCATTGCGTGCTCCTAGCGCTGTCCTGGCTACTCAGCCTAAGAGTCGGAGGAGGAAACTTGCCAAGAGCGGTGACGGGGAGACTTTGCAGCGAGGTGGGTCGAGCCTAAACTCGGGACTTCGCGGAAAGGTTTGTTTCTTGTTTGAATTCTCGATCGTCTTTCGTGCATTCTTTTCAGGGACTTAGTCTAACCAGTTTTTACCGTTCGCAGTTCATATCGTTGATCGATGGGATGATCAGCGAATGTGGTTCTGAGACCAGTCGCCTTTCCGGGGAGTTGGTGGAGCTTCAGGGCAGATGGTCCGAAACCGAGGCTATGTTGACGGCTGTCGAGGACTCTCACTCTGCGAAAGTGTCGAAGCTCGAGGTTGCGATAGGAGAGCTTGAGAGGGACCTTGGGAAGACGGCGAGTTCCTTGCTTAAGGAAAAGAAGGCCAGGAAGGCCAAATCCTCGGAGGTGCGTCGACTCCAGCGTCAGATCGAGAGTGATGCTGGACTAGCGCGCCGCGGGATTCAAGAGGCTACGGATGCCCTTCGCGCGGAGTTTCAAGCTCGCTTGGCGAAGATTTCTGCTTCCCTGGGTTCCCTCGAGTGTATCCGGAGCAGGGATTTCGCTTTGGCGACGATTGAGGGCGGGATGGCCGTAGTTCGGTCGTTCCAAAGTGAGACTCCCCCGACCTTGGAGGCCGAAGAGGCCCGGTTGTCCGGCTGCAAGGGAGATATGGCGGCCGAGGATGGAGATTTCGATCTTATCCTGGCCGACCTGAAATCCGCGTGCTTCCTTCCGACATGTTCAGAAGACCCAGAGGGGAAAGACCCGATGGTCGGAGAGAACGGAAGTGACGCGGCTCCAGGCTCGGACGAGGCAGCGGGTGAAGAGGGGGCGTAAGTTCTGAGGGTGACTTTGGTTAGATCTCTTGCGAGAAATTTTTTTTATGTTTTTATGTTTCGGCCTTGAATGGCCTTGTTTGTATTTCGGGACTGGCCGTGTGTGGCTTTGAATCCCTGCCGCTCCGCGGCTTTCTTTTTATGGTATGATAATCGGAACGCTTTTTATGAATTTGTGAATAGTGGGGAGGAAGGTGATGAGTTGTCGTCTCATATCCTTCTTCGATTGTGAAATGTTTTATTCGAGACCTGTTTCGAGAGTTCTTCCGCGAGATGTGAACTCTGCGGGGGTGCTGAAGGTATCGAACGTAAACATAGAGGCGTGGTTTAAGAATCTCCTATCTTTCGATATCATGCCTTTGAGATGTTAGAGACCAGTGCGCTGGGTTTAGGGCAAGACCTAGGTTTACTTTCGGTTTAAGGATTGTGCGGTGACTAACCGGCTATCGTTTTTCCTGTCGCGATTTCTTCCTGATTCGTATCGATGTAAAGTCCGCGAAAAGTTCTCGGCTTATATGACTTGTTTGATACGAATCGAGCATCTCTCCGGAGACCGGAAGTGCTAGACCAAAATTTCGGATTTCTTTTATAGCGCTATTATCCTTGTGTCGGATGTAAGAGAGTCATCTCCGTGAGATGTCTATGTCTGTTTAGGACGTTTGTGAGTTCGATGTGATCAGCATCGGACTTGGTGGCGTGTGCCGTTGTTTTGATTATTTTGCGCAAAATAAATGTTAATGTGTGCATGTATGTGTCTTTTTGCGGAGATTTCGTTTGCTCGGAAGAAACCAACTTTGAGGCATTTTTTGCGACGTCTCGCGATGCTAAAGGTTGATTCTCCCATGCGGCCGACTGATTTCCAAAGACCTCGTTGCGATTTCGCGGGTGAGGATGTTTTGATAAGTCGAAAACACCAAAAGTGTGGTAAGAAATTTTTTGATTTTTTGGGAGTATACGAGTATACGTACCCACTCCCCCCCTTTTTAATGAGGGGGGACAGCTGAATTTGCCTTTCGGCAAACTGCCTACGTACTCCTTGCGGAGATCAAGCCGTCTCGTAGTTCAGTGATTGCGAGTTGGTTTGTTTAGTGATAGTATTTTTTGAGATGCATCGCATTCCAGGTTCTAGGGATTTTTATGCCCTGCATGTTGGCTATTTCGTAAGAACCTGGTCGGACGACTTTTTCGATTTTATAGGGACCTTCCCAGTTTGCTCCGAGTTTTCCCGCGTTTCGTTCAGCGGTGTTTTGGAAGACTTTGCGAAGGACCAGATCTCCCTGATTGAACCTACGATTCCGTACGTTGGAATTATAGTATCTCGCAGCGGCGTGCTGGTAGTTTTGAATTCGGATGAGCGCTCGATCCCGGCGTTCGTTAATGAGGTCGAGGTCGTCCAAGAGCATAGCATTGTTGAGTTCCTCTCGTTCAGGTAAGAACCTTCTTCGAACACCGGGAAATTCTACTTCTGCGGGAATCATGCACTCCGTGCCGTATACCAGGGCGAAGGGAGTTTCTCCCGTTGCTCGCCTTGGGGTGGTACGGTGAGACCAGAGGACTCCCTCGAGTTCGTCGGCCCATCTACCTTTTTTGGCCTCCAAGCGTTTCTTCAGTCCGTCGAGAATGGTCTTGTTGATTGTTTCAGCCTGTCCGTTGCACTGCGGATATCTGGGAGTTGACTTGTTGAGTCGTATCTTCCACTTTTCGCAGAATGCCTCGAATCGGGTGGAAATGAATTGAGACCCGTTATCGGTTACGATTTCGTAAGGAACTCCATGCCTACAGATGATGTTTCTCCATACGAAATTCTCGACTTGGACGTCTTTTATACTTGCGTACGAGTCCGCCTCTACCCATTTTGAGAAAAAATCGGTAAGGACTAGAAGGAAGCGCTTTTGCTTTGAATTATGCAGAGGTCCGACAATATCCATGGCCCAGCGCATAAAGGGATAAGGCGATGTGATGGAGGAAAGAACTTCGGCCGGTTGTCGGATAGTTGGCGCATGCCGTTGGCATTTTTCGCATTTTCGTGCGAATTTCTCGCAATCTCCGATCATTGTTGGCCAATAGTATCCGTGGCGTTTGATTTTCACGGCTAGTGATCTTCCGCCGGAATGGTTGCCGCATGAGCCGGAATGTATTTCCTCCATTACTTTCCTCGCCTTTTCTCCTTCCAGGCACGTCAGGAGTGGTCCGGAGAATCTCCATTTGTAGATTTCGCCGTCCACTGTCACGTAGCGTGCGGCCTGTGTTCGGATCTTGCGAGCTGCCCATTTTTCGGCGGGCAGTTGCCCGTCGATAATGTAGTCTCGAATCGTCTGAAGCCATGGGGTATCACAGCCGTAATCAGATTGCTCTGATGGTGGTGGTACCGTAATTTCTTCTTCCTCGTCGTCTTGACCCTCTATGAGATTGACAACGACTGGTGGTCCGATACTCGGATGTTCGATGAATTCGACCGGAATTACCCTTTTGAGTCCTGGATCGGAACTTGATGCTAAGGCCGCGAGGGCGTCCGCCTGGACATTCTCGGAACGGGGGATCCGGGTAAGGGCGAAGCAGTCGAAGTCTTGAGCTAGACCCTGGACCAGTTTGAGGTACGCGTCCATCCGTTCGTCTCTGGCTTCATACTCTCCGCTGAATTGACTGGCCACTAACTGGGAGTCGCAGTAGGCGTGGAGATTGCGTATTTTTAAGCCATGAGCCAAACGTAGACCTGCGATTAACGCTTCGTATTCGGCCTCGTTGTTTGAGGCATGGAATTCCAGCCTGAACGATTGTTCCAAGATCTCGCTCGTTGGAGATGTGAGACGGATCCCGATACCCGATCCTTGCTTGGATGAGGATCCGTCGACGTGGAGGAGCCAGGTGGAATTTGGTTCCTCATTGGTTATTGCTCCCGTTGGAAGTTCGACCAGGAAGTCTGCGAGCACTTGTGATTTTGCGCTCGTCCTTGGTCGGTATTCGATGTCATACTCGCTCAACTCGACCGCCCACTTAGCCAATCGTCCTGATTGACTTGGGCTATGCAAAATTGTCCGTAAGGGAAAAGTCGTGAGGATGACAATCGTGTGGGATTGGAAATATGGTCTTAGTTTTCGGGCCGATGTTACGACCGCGCATGCCAATTTTTCCATCAACGGATATCTAGATTCGGCATCCAGCAAGGTTTTGCTTATGTAGAAAATAGGTTTCTGCTCTCCGCGTTCTTCCCTGATCAGGACTCCGCTTACGGCCGTTGCCGACACCGCGATGTACAAGAATAAAGGCTCCCCTTCCACGGGTTTTGCGAGGACTGGAGGAGTAGCTAAATAACGCTTCAGCTGTTGGAAGGCGTTTTCGCACTCTTCCGACCATTCGAATTTTTTATTTCCTCGCAGGACGTCGTAGAAGGGCAGGCACTTATCTGTTGATCGTGAAATAAATCGGTTAAGTGCTGCGATTCTGCCGGTCAGTCTTTGGACCTCCCGCTTGTTCTTTGGTGAAGCCATCTCGATTAGTGCGTTGATCTGTTTTGGATTTGCTTCGATGCCGCGGTTGGTGACCAAGTAGCCGAGGAATTCTCCTGATGCCACGGCGAATCTACATTTCGTCGGGTTGAGCTTCATGTTGTGGGAGTTTAGTTGTGCAAAGCATTCTTCGAGATGTGACACGTGATCTCTTGCTTTGAGGGATTTGACGAGCATGTCGTCGATATAAACTTCCATCGTTTTTCCGAGTTGTTTGGAGAACATTCGGTTCACGAGTCGTTGGTAAGTTGCTCCAGCGTTTTTGAGGCCGAAGGGCATTACCTTATAGCAATAAGTTCCGCGATCGGTAATGAACGCAGTCTTCTCACGATCGTCGGGATTCATCCTAATTTGATTATAACCTGAGAAGGCATCCATGAAGGATAAGAGTTCGTTGCCCGCTGTTGCTTCTACCAATCGATCGATATGTGGTAGAGGGAAGCTATCCTTTGGACATGCCTTGTTTAGGTCGGTAAAATCTACGCAAACTCGCCACTTCCCGTTTTTCTTTTTGACTACTACGGGGTTGGCGAGCCAGTCCGGGTATCTTACTTCCGTTATCGACCCAACTTTAAGCAATTTTTCGACCTCATCGTTTACTGCGGCAGCACGTTCGGGTCCCAGCTTCCGTCTTTTCTGTTTGACGGGTTTGAACGTTGGGTCGATATTCAGCTCGTGACATGTTATGTTAATGTCGATTCCTGGCATATCTTCCGCAGCCCATGCGAAAGTATTAAGGTTCTTTTTAAGACAGGTTATGAGTTCTGTCCTTAAAGGCTCGTGGAGATTGGCTCCAACCTCGACGCAGCGTTCTGGGAAGGCTTCGTCGAGACAGATCGTTACCACGGGTTCACATGTTGGCTCGCGTTTTTCATCTAGAGCTGCGATGATACGAGATTGCCAGAAGAATTCCGCTGAATCCTGACTTCGCGTATCTTTGCTGGAGGTCTTTTTCTCCGCTTTCTTAGGAGTAATTTCGAGGATCGGTCTCTTTCGTTTTAGTTCCGCGGCGAAACAAACCTGTGAAACTCTTGGATTTCCCCAGATTACCTCGACTCCGTTAGGGGTCGGGAACTTGAGAAAAGATGGTAGGTTGATGGGATTGCGCGCATGGTGTTCAGCCATGGCGTCCCCATGATAACGTTGTAAGATGCGGGGCGGTCAACGACTAGAAACTCTGTGATGTTCGTCACGGTTCCGGCTTTGACAGCGAGTCTAATCGATCCATAGGCCATGGTCGTTTCCCCCGAAAGTCCTAGCAGTGGGCTTGGGTATTTCGCGAACTCGGATTGACTGATCCCCATCTTTTCAAGAGTGTCTTTGAAGATGATATCGGCCGAGCTTCCGGTATCGATTAGTACTCTAGCGACGTCGATATCTCGAATCGTCAACTCGATAACAAGGAGATCGTTTCGAGGTTTGGCTCGATAGATCGTTTCTCCCCCCTTGAATGAGATGACGTTCGCGCACGTCGAATCTCGCATATCGTTCCTGATCGTTGAGTGGCTTTTGCGGGTTAGATTGATCCGTAAGTCCCCCTCCTTCTAGCGCCAAACTGTGGGAACCGAAATTCACACTGTCGATTTCCGTTTAAATAAGGAAACTAAGAAAACCCTAGTTTCCCAGAGGACCCGGATATCTGTTAATTACCACACGTCAAGCAATCAGAACACGAGAATAACAACGATAAAAATAAGAAATCGAAAAGAGAGCAAAGTAGATCTTATTCCGAATCTGCGTATGAGCGTTACAACAAGGTATAAGCCTGGGCTCGAGAGCTGTCGGCGAGATTCCTAGTTCTAGCAACCCTAAGACGGCTAAACCTAATTGAGTCGCAGCTCGAAATAACAAAAACGGAAAATTGCCTAAATTGCTCTAAGTGCTAAGTTTTCTCTGAAAAAGTTCTCCCCTCTGCTCCTCGCCTAGGACTCCTTATATACTAGCTCCAAGGTCGGTTTACGCTTTTACTCTTCTGCCCTTAAGCCGTCATAGCATAAAAATGGAGATATTCCATTTTTCCCGATCTTCATAATTATCTTCAAAACTTCCGTATTTATCCGCGGAAACTTGACATTTATCCTTCCTTGTGGGCCAAGCGTAAACCATGCTGTGGTTTACGGGCTTTTGGTTAGGAAAATCGTAGGATGGGCTTCGAATCGTGTTTTAGGTCCCTTTGGGCCGTCTTCCGACTCGACACGTTTACTACGAGTTTTCCGCGGTTTCTAATCCGCGAAGTTTGATCGATGAATTAGAATAGCGGAAAACATGGACTGAGCTTGCTACGGTCTTCGGGAGATAGCATTCGAAGGTTTGACGAGAATGCATGGACTGGTGTCGTATCGATGTTCGGAAAGGTTCAATCGCTACACAGCGACCGAAATTTGGCTCGAGCCCGGTCGCTACGTAGCGACCGAGTGAGACGAGTGCTCGGTCGCTACGTAGCGACCGAGCTTTGGCTTGAGCTCGGTCGCTACGTAGCGACCGAGCGGGACGATCGCTCGGTCGCTACGTAGCGACCGAGCTTGGCTGAGCTCGGTCGCTACGTAGCGACCGAGCGGGACAATCGCTACGTAGCGACCGAGCTTGGCTGAGCTCGGTCGCTACGTAGCGACCGAGCGGGACGATCGCTCGGTCGCTACGTAGCGACCGAGCTTTGGCTCGAGCTCGGTCGCTACGTAGCGACCGAGCGGGACGATCGCTCGGTCGCTACGTAGCGACCGAGCGGGACGATCGCTCGGTCGCTACGTAGCGACCGAGCTTTGGCTCGAGCTCGGTCGCTACGTAGCGACCGAGCTTTGGTTCGAGCTTGGTCTCTACGTAGCGACCGAGCGGGACGATCGCTCGGTCGCTACGTAGCGACCTGTTTCGAGCTTTTCTTCCGTAAAGCTTTTTCGTAAGAAAGAGTCTATTTCGAAAAATACTCTTCGGAGAAATTCTTATTTTCCTCCTCTGACGTTTTGAATGTTAAATTTGTCGTAACTGTTTTTGACCCCAACAACCACCGAGATCTACACCGTAAACTCAGGCGTTTGCTTCAAGGTTCTAATTCAGTTGAGGACTATCACCAGGAGATGGAGACCTTGATGATCAAAGCTGATGTAGAAGAGTCCTTAGACGCCACCATGGCCAGATTTCTTACCGGGCTCAACCGGGACATACAAGACCGGATGGAGCTGGAAGACTATGACAGCATGGAGCAGATGCTACACAAGGCTGTGCTGATCGAGCAACAAGTCAAGAGAAAGGGTCTCACTAAACCGACCTTTGCTTCCAAGCCAAACTATCAAGAGAAGGGTAAGTCTTCTTCCACAACAAATACAGGTTTTAAGACTAATATCCCTGCTCGTGTTGATAGAGAAAAGAAACAAGAGCCTACCAAACGAACCAGAGACATCCAATGCTTTAGGTGTCATGGCCTTGGCCACTATGCCAACCGATGTCCAAACCAAAAGGTGATGGTGCTCTTGGAGAATGGAGAAGTCGAATCTGAAGAAGACAAGGAGGATCTTGGACCAGTGTATGATGATGATGATGATGAGGAAGAAGCACTTGACTTCCCGGTTCATGGTCCCCTTCTTGTTACTAGGAGGGTCTTGGACGACACCACTGATCCCATCTTTGATGAGGAGGTCGATGGAGTGATCGATGAGTTTTGCTCGACCTTTGTGGAGAGTTCTGATCCGATCTATGATGAGGATGTTCTTGATGAGCCGAGCCATGGTTCACTACTGGTTACTAGGCGTGCCTTGAGTGTCCAACCAAAATCCAATGACAAAGAACAAAGGGAGAATCTCTTTCACTCTAGATGTCTCATTTCTGATAAAGTTTGTTCTTTAATCATTGATGGAGGTAGTTGCACTAATGTGGCTAGTGACACCCTTGTAAAGAAACTTGGGCTTGTTACTCGGCCTCTTTCTCGTCCTTTCAGGTTGGAGTGGCTCAATGAGGCCGGAGAACAGTATGTGAAGGAGCAAGTCACGGTTCCACTCTCCATTGGCCGATATGAGGATGAGGTTGTGTGCAATGTGCTTCCCATGGATGCTTGCCATGTTCTCTTGGGCCGGCCTTGGCAATTTGACAAGAAGGCAGTGCATGATGGTTTCACAAACCGGCATTCATTTGATCATAAGGGAAAGAAGATCACCTTGGTGCCTTTGTCGCCTTCGGAAGTACATCAAGACCAGGTCCAACTTAAGAAGAACCAAGACCAAGACTCTAAAGCTGATAAACCTGAGACCAGTACCAGAAACTCCAACTTCTTTATCAAAGAAAGTCAGGTAAGGAAGTCTCTTTGCTCTCAAAAGCCATTTCTCTTACTGATTTATAAAGAGTCTCTTTTGGCCTCATCTTCCTCTGACCTTGCACCAGAGATTCCGAGTGAATTTTTAGGTATCTTGCAGGATTATTCTGATGTGTTTCCAGAAGAAAATCCCAAAGGATTGCCACCGGTGAGAGGCATTGAGCATCAGATCGATCTCATCCCGGGCGCCTCTCTACCGAACCGACCAGCGTACCACACCAATCCGGTCGAGACCAAGGAGCTGGAGAAACAGATCAATGACTTGCTTGAGAAGGGATACATCAGAGAGAGTCTCAGTCCCTGTGCCGTGCCTGTTCTACTTGTACCAAAGAAGGATGGCTCCTGGAGGATGTGTGTGGACTGCCGGGCCATAAACAACATCACGGTAAAGTATCGACATCCTATCTCTCGTCTTGATGATATGCTTGATGAACTCCATGGTTCTAAGTACTTTTCTAAGATAGATTTGAGAAGTGGCTATCATCAGATTAGGATGAAAGAAGGTGATGAATGGAAAACGGCCTTTAAAACAAAACTAGGTTTGTATGAGTGGCTTGTCATGCCCTTTGGTCTCACTAATGCACCTAGTACTTTCATGCGCCTAATGAATCATGTCTTGAGGTCTTTTATTGGTCATTTTGTTGTGGTTTACTTTGATGACATTTTTATTTACAGCAAAAGCCTTGATGAGCACAAACAGTATTTGAAATCTGTTCTTGAAGTCCTTAGAAAGGAACGTTTGTTTGCTAACCTTGGAAAGTGTTCTTTTGGCACAGATCATGTGGTCTTTCTAGGTTTTGTTGTAGGTGCAGATGGCTTGAGAGTGGACGAACAGAAGGTCCAAGCAATACGAGACTGGCCCATTCCGACCACCATTGGTGAAGTAAGAAGCTTCCATGGCCTTGCCGGCTTCTATAGGCGATTTGTTCAAAACTTCAGTACCTTGGCCACTCCTCTTACTGAAGTAATCAAGAAGAACGTGGGGTTCAAATGGGGACCAGCTCAGGAAGAAGCATTCGAAATCCTTAAAGGGAAGTTGACTCACGCCCCTTTACTTGTACTTCCAGATTTTTCTAAAGCTTTTGAAATCGAATGTGATGCTTCTGGTGTTGGTATTGGTGCTGTGTTGATGCAGGATGGAAAATCAGTGGCTTATTTCAGTGAGAAGCTTGGAGGAGCCTTGCTCAACTACCACACATACGACCAAGAACTCTATGCCTTGGTGAGGGCCCTTCAAACATGGCAGCACTATCTTTGGCCTAAGGAGTTCATCATCCACACTGATCATCAGTCTCTAAGACACCTTAAGGGTCAGCAGAAGCTCAACAAGAGGCATGCTCGTTGGATGGAGTTCATTGAGACATTCCCTTATGTGATCAAGTACAAACAAGGTAAGGAGAATGTTGTGGCTGATGCATTGTCTCGAAGGTATACTCTTCTCTCAGTCCTTGAAACTAAATTGCTTGGCTTTGAATTTATCAAGGATCTTTATGCTTCTGATCAGGATTTTAAAGAGATTTTTTTAAAATGCTCAAAGGTTGCTTATGGCAAATACTTTCAAAATTCTGGTTTCTTATTCTTTGATAACCGTTTGTGTGTGCCCCAATGTTCTTTGAGGGAGTTGTTTCTCAGGGAAGCTCATGGAGGTGGGCTTATGGGACACTTTGGTGTCAAGAAGACTTACAAGGCGGTTCATGACCATTTCTACTGGCCGAGCCTGATGAAAGATGTTGAGAGGATCTGTAGCCGATGTGTGGTGTGCAAGAAGTCTAAGCCTAAAGCATCACACCGCGGTTTGTACTCAGCTCTACCCATTCCCTCTCATCCTTGGGTAGACATTTCTATGGATTTTGTGCTTGGATTGCCTAGGTCTAAAGCTGGACGAGATTCTATCTTTGTGGTTGTTGATAGGTTCTCGAAAATTGCTCATTTCATTCCTTGTCACAAAACTGATGATGCTGTGCAAGTTGCAGATTTATTCTTTAAGAAAGTTGTTAGATTGCATGGAATGCCTAAGACCATTGTCTCTTATCGTGATGCTAAGTTCCTTACCTATTTTTGGAAGACCTTGTGGTCTAAGCTAGGTACTAGATTAATGTTCTCTACAACTTATCATCCGCAAACTGATGGGCAAACTGAAGTAGTTAACCGAACCTTGTCTGCTTTGCTTAGATCTTTGGTTAAAAAGAATCTTAGGACTTGGGAAGAATGTTTGCCTCATGTTAAATTTGCTTATAACCATGCTTTGCATTCAGCTACTAAGTTTTCTCCTTTTGAGGTTGTTTATGGATTTAATCCCTTGTCTCCACTTGATCTTTTACCTTTGCCTTTGAGTGAACGAGTTAATACAGATGGCAAGAGGAAGGTGGACACGATCAAGAAGCTGCATGAACAGGTCCGTGCCAACATTGAAGCCAAGACCGAGGGCTACAAACGACTTGCAGACAAGAAAAGGAAAGAAGTGATCTTCCAGGAAGGTGATCTTGTTTGGGTCCACATGAGGAAGGAACGATTCCCGGAACAAAGGAAGTTCAAACTCATGCCCCGGGTCGATGGTCCATTCCAGATTCTCAGGAAACTCCATGACAATGCTTACCAGCTTGATCTTCAGGGTAAGTATGATATCTCTTCAAGTTTTAATGTTTCTGATTTATCTCCTTTTTGCGCAGATGATCCGGATTTGTGGTCAAATCCTTTTGAAGAGGGAGGGAATGATAGAACCCAGGACGTGGAGCAGACTCAGCATGGTGACCAGGACGATCAGATCAGTCCAACTGAGGTTCAGCCATTCAGCCGTACGAGATCAACGGACAGAGCCGTGTACCGGATCGACCCGCGTGCACCCGGACGTGACCTAAGGATGGATCCACGACCTGATGACCGAGCCAAACCACATGCGTTCTTCCCCGACCCATTCGCCATTCTAGAGCCAACAGTCAAGCCAGAACCCATGATCCTCGAGAAGAATCAGATTCCGGACTTAGCCTATCTTTCCTTGCCCGTTTGGGACATACCGCACGCCCGGATCAGGCTGATCACGACCTTTCCAACCACTTTGATGATTTCATGATGATCGATGCTTCCAACTACTCCAGAGGAAGGATACTTAAGCTCTCTGAAGATTTGGGTCGAGCGATCTCTTCATCCGTTCATGGATCATCGACGATCAATCATGCGGTCAGCCTTACATCCGTCCTGCTCCTTACCGCGGATGACCTGATCACCACATAATGAACTTGGACATCTTTGTGAATCTGGACCAGTCAACACAAGAATCCGCACCTTGACCAGTCTTTAGTCAAAGTCTTCATTTCTAGTTTCTATGTCTTGTTTTCATTCATTTCTATCTTCTATGTTGTCTTTTCCCACAAATGTCTTTATGTTTCTTTGACTCACAAACCTTATAAGTATGTGATGATCCCCCTTAATAAAATCACATCGATTTTCCTTTGCTTCTTTTGAGTCTTCTCTCATTGTTCTTTGCTTAGAACATTCATACTTCTCTTGGTGAGCTCATCTCCAAGCGAACCACTTCGTTGTGTTGGACCGGTGCGTCACATCCGACAACCTTCGAATCTCTGGTAGTATCTTTGGGCTATTCCGCAACCCTTAGTGTCACCCCTCGATCCATCAGTTCTCAATCCTCTCGCATCTGGGTTCATATCAACCTTACCGAAAGAGTGATCCTTATTTTGGTTCTCTCACCACGAGGGCCAAAATCACACGAACAGTCCACAGGAAGGGTCAGCGTGCGGAGTCAAAGGACCAACGTGCTGATATGTGTACTTATGGACAGCCACGGACGTCATGTGTGTACTGACGGACACACACGGACACACACGCACAGCCACGAACGTCCTATGTGTGCTGACAGACACACACAGACGTCCTGTGTGTGCTGACGGACACCCACGGACGTCCTGTGTGTACTGAACAGACAGCCACGAACGTCCTGTCTGTACTGAACAGACAGCCACAGACGTCCCTTAAATCACCCGAACAGTCCACGGGAAGGGTAAGCGTGCTGAGTCCAAGGACCAACGTGCTGATATGTGTATTGATGGACAGCCACGGACATCCTGTGTGTGCTGACGGACACACACAGACACACAAGGACAGCCACGGACGTCCTGTGTGTGCTGGCGGACACCAACGGACATCCTGTGTGTACTGAACAGATAGCCCACTTGGGCCAAAATCACCCAAACAGTCCACGGTAAGGGCCAGCGTGCAGAGTCCAAGGACCAATGTGCTGATATGTGTACTGATGGACAGCCACGAACGTCCTGTGTGTGCAGACGGACACACACGGACAGCCACAGACGTCTTGTGTATGCAAACGGACACACACGGACGTTTTGTGTGTGCTGACGGACACCCACGGACGTCCTGTGTGTGCTGACAGACACACACGGACACACACGGATGACCTGTGTGTGCTGACGGACAGCCACAAACAGCCACGGACGTCCTGTGTGTGCTGGCGGACACCAGCGGACGTCCTGTGTGTACTGAACAGACAGCCCACGTGGAATAAAATCACCCAAACAGTCCACGGGAAGGGCCAGCGTGCTGAGTCCAAGGACCAACGTGCTGATATGTGTACTGAGGGACAGCCACGGACGTCCTGTGTGTGCGGACGGACATAGATGAACACACACGGACAGCCACGACGTTCTGTGTGTGTAGGCGGACACCCACAGACGTCCTGTGTGTACTGAACAGACAGCCCACGAGGGCCAAAATTACCCGAACAGTCCACAGGAAGGGTCAGCGTGCGGAGTCAAAGGACCAACGTGCTGATATGTGTACTGATGGACAGCCACAGACGTCATGTGTGTGCTGACAGACACACACGGACACACACGCACAGCCAAGAAACTCCTGTGTGTGCTGATGGACACAAACGGACGTCCTGTGTGTGCTGACGGACACCCACAAACGTTCTGTGTGTACTGAACAGACAGCCCACGTGGGCCAAAATCACCCAAACAGTCCATGGGAACGGCCAGCGTGCTGAGTCCAAGGACCAGTGTGCTGATATGTATACTGATGGACAGCCACACACGTCCTGTGTGTGCTGACGGACACACACGGACCGCCACGGACGTCCTGTGTGTGCTGGCGGACACCCACAAACGTCCTGTGTGTACTGAACAGATAGCCCACGTGGGCCAAAATCACCCAAACAGTCCACGGGAAGGGCCAGCGTGCAGAGTCCAAGGACCAACGTGCTGATATGTGTACTGATGGACAGCCACAGACGTCCTGTCTGTGCTGACAGACACACACGTACAGCCACAGACGTCCTGTGTATGCTTACGGACACACACGAACGTCCTGTGTGTGCTGACCGACACCCACGAACGTCCTGTGTGTGCTGACAGACACACACAGACACACACGGATGTCCTGTGTGTACTGACAGACAGCCACAAACAGCCCCGGACGTCCTGTGTGTGCTGGCGGACACCCATGGACGTCCTGTGTGTACTGAACAGACAGCCCACTTGGGATAAAATCACCCAAACAGTCCACGGGAAGGGCCAGCGTGCTGAGTCCAAGGACCAACGTGCTGATATGTGTACTGAGGGACAGCCACGGCCGTCCTGTGTGTGCTGACGGACACAGACAGACACACACGGACAGCCACGGACGTCCTGTGTGTGCTGGCGGACACCGACGGACGTCCTGTGTGTACTGAACAGACAGCCCACGAGGGCCAAAATTACCCGAAACAGTCCACAGGAAGGGTCAGCGTGCGGAGTCAAAGGACCAACGTGCTGATATGTGTACTGATGGCCAGCCACAGACGTCATGTGTGTGCTGACAGACACACACGCACAGCCACGAATATCCTGTTTGTGCTGACGGACACACACAGACGTCCTGTGTGTGCTGACGGACACCCACAGACGTCCTGTGTGTACTGAACAGACAGCCCACGTGGGCCAAAATCACCCAAATAGTCCACGGGAACGGCCAGCGTGCTGAGTCCAAGGACCAGCGTGCTGATATGTATACTGATGGACAGCCACGTATGTCCTGTGTGTGCTTACGGACACACACGGACCGCCACGGACGTCCTGTGTGTTCTGGCGGACACCCACGGACGTCCTGTATGTACTGAACAGATAGGCCACGTGGGCCAAAATCACCCAAACAGTCCATGGGAAGGGCCAGCGTGCAGAGTCCAAGGACCAACGTGCTGATATGTGTACTGATGGACAGCCACAAACGTCCTGTGTGTGCTGACGGACACACACGTACAGCCACGGACATCCTGTGTATGCTTACGGACAGACACGAAAATCCTGTGTGTGCTGACCGACACCCACGAACGTCCTGTGTGTGCTGACAGACAGCCACAAACAGCCCCAGACGTCCTGTGTGGGCTGGCGGACAGCCACAAACAACCCCAGACGTCCTGTGTGTGCTGGCGGACCCCCATGGACGTCCTGTGTGTACTGAACAGACAGCCCACTTGGGACAAAATCACCCAAACAGTCCATAGGAAGGGCCAGCGTGCTGATATGTGTACTGAGGGACAGCCACGGACGTCCTGTGTGTGCTGACGGACACAGACGGACACAGACGGACACACACGGACAGCCACGGACGTCCTGTGTGTGCTGGTGGACACCCACGGACGTCCTGTGTGTACGGAACAGACAGCCCACGAGGGCCAAAATCACCCGAACAGTCCACAAGAAGGGCCAGCGTGCGGAGTCCAATGACCAACGTGCTGATATGTGTACTGATGGACAGCCACGGATGTCATGTGTGTTCTGACGGACACACACGGACACACAAGAACATACACATACAGCCACGAACGTCCTGTGTGTGCTGACGGACACACACGGACAGCCACATACGTCCTGTGTGTGCTGACGAACACCCACAGACGTCCTATGTGTGCTGACGGACACCCACAGACGTCATGTGTGTGCTGACGGACAGCCACAAACAGCCACTGACGTCTTGTGTGTGCTGGCGGACACCCACAGACGTCTTATGTGTACTGAACAGACAGCCCACGTGGGATAAAATCACCCAAACAGTCCACGGGAAGGGCCAGCGTGCTGAGTCCAAGGACCAACGTGCTGATATGTGTACTGAGGGACAGCCACGGACGTCCTATGTGTGCTGACGGACACAGACGGACACACACAGACAGCCACAGACGTCCTGTGTGTGCTGACGGACACATACGGACACACACGGACAGCCACGGACGTCATGTGTGTGTTGACGGACATCCACGGACGTCCTGTAAGACCCGTTCCTGGTCTCTCGACCCAACTGGATACAAATGCTTACTTATTAATTTCTTTGCTTGTCTGATTCATTCTAAGTCTTTTCTTTACTAAGTGATATTCGAATATGAGGTTCATAAACAAAGGGATAGATTGCACAGCGGAATAATAATGTATAAACTTTGTATTACTTAGAAACATGAGATTCAATACACAACTTCTTAACAGTCTCATAGACAATCACTAGTTCATCCCTAGCATCATCTAACCACACGTTACACAGCCTCTCACTGACCGAGCCTTCACGGCTCCTTGGCTTGACAAGAACCATCCTTAGTTCCTTAAACCACAACCAGATAAGCATTAATCATAACCGAGAATAGAACGGATTGATTCTACAATGCTTGGCTTGGTTCCTAGAACTTAGATAAACCTCAGTCAACATAATCATAAAACGTATGAACCTACCTACCGTATCCTAAGTCATTCAACCAACCACCCCTTGACTTAGAATCAGATAGATCCTCCAGAATAGATAAACAGAACACACAAACAGATCCGGATCGTCCCCAAAGACCAATCCGTCTAACCGGATAGAATCTAGGTGCGACCGGCCAATGGAGTTCGGCTCAATGGCCCAACAGACTCCCTTACCTGATCCGGCCTTAGGCCTGGATCCAATCGGCCGAGTAAGCCTCAAGCCTAATCCGGAAGGCTTAGCAACCGGTCAGACCTTGCGACTCTACCTTGGCTTAGACAAACCGTGACCTTGTCTTAACTAAACAACCAATAGGCTGATCCATAAGGATCGGTCCTAACCTATCCCGAAAGACACCGTTTGGAACATGCACCCTTTGGCCAATCGTGCCTCCTGGTTCTCGTACCTTTTGATGTTCGCAACCTTTGGTAACTCGTACCTTTTGGTCTAAACCGGCCTCAGGTGATCTGATTGGATATGGTCGGTTCTGTTCTGTTCTGTTCTGAACGGTTGCAACCCTTCCCTGAACAGTCAAAATGGTTCATGACTTCTGTAAGTTAAGGCGTGGTCCTTTGGCCATAGGCCGGACACACGCACGGACCAGACAGTCCATACGGACGGTTAGGTCGAACGGTTGGAGCATCTGAATGGGTGCGAGATGCCAAGGGTCATGAGTTGCCAAGAGGCACGAGGGTCCAAAGGGTACTAGTTTGCAAAGGGTGTGAGTTCCAAACGGTGCCATTGGTTCAAGGCTTAGGCCGAAACAAGTGGACAGTCCGCGGCTGCATAGTCGAACGGACGGACGGTTAGTTTAACCGGAGTGTTGTGTCGCAAGGTCTGATTGGTTGCAAGGAAATCCGGTTTGGTCTTGGGCTTTACTCTCTGGTATGGATCCATGCTTTGGGTCGGATCAGGTAAGAAGGTCCGTGAGCCTTTGGGCAAGACTTATAACTGGTCGATCGCACCTAGATCTTAACCAGACGGTTAGACGGGACTATGGACGATCCGGCTATGGTTGGATGGCTTTAGCCGCAAGGGCTAAGTGGGATATCTTACAATAAACCTTGGGTTGGTGAGTAGGATAGGCGCCATATGCATTATGTAAGGCGTAGGCCCACATGATGGCAATGGAAGGCCGGTTATATCAGTACCTGCTAAGTAGACGATGGCTTATCAAGTCTGGTGGTCGGATCATGTTTCATGACGATGGTTCGATGGCCGAGCACTAGTATGGTTAGTCACGTTGCTGGAGTAAGAGTATTGATGTGATGCTTCTAGATATCAACCTTGGTGTTGATAGCTTCGAGATTGGCTAAGAGTCATGACGAAGTGTATGGCTAGTACTATGTGTCGTAGACCATAGATACTGAGCCTAAGTGTGATTGTTCAAGGAAGGCCGTGTAAGATCTGATCATGGTTGAATATGGACGACCTGACCTCTGAATGATGGTTCAAGGTGTCGGAACTAATCTGATTAAGGAATGCATCATTTGGTATGAACAAATCATATATGTTGTTTGGGTTAAGTCCCAAAGCCGGTCAGGCCAGATGATGACTCATCAGTTCCAAGTCATGTGAGGATGGTTGGTTGATTGACTTAGGATCTAATGAGATTTGTCAGTCCAGAATATGGATTGGGTACTATTGCCTATATGGCAAGGGGATGTTTGAGTGTGCATGAGCCGAGAAAGGCCAGATGCAAACCCTTATCCTTTCAAAAACTTCTCAAAGGTTACTTATGTCTGTGGGGATGGTTGGTTGAATGACTAAGTACCTAGGGGAGTTTTTTGATGCAGGAATCAAGATAAGGACCTTAAGTAAGATCATTGAGTGATCGTGGTCCAGCTGTCAAGCAAGTGCAATTCGAGTCAATGGAGGACTGATGAGCTAATAAGCTCCGTAGATGTGGCAAAGGTGGGTTTAGGGGAATGGAACCTCAGAATTGTATGGCTTGGTTTTGGTTTAGGATTGACCTTTAAGCTAATTGGAACTTGAGTAAACTGACCAAGGCTAAGGTGATTCGACCAGACAAGTGTTAGATTGGTTTTAGACCAATGGTTAACTACAGAATAATCCGCTGCGTATCTGTTGAAAGGATCTAGGTTATTAATGACTAGGGAAGTCTTTAGCTAAGATCTAAGTTAGCCCTCGCCTTTAGGCGATATTATAAATAAAGGGCGGAAATTAAGAGGTTCGGCCAGGAAGTGGACCGAGCGACGTGAGGCACCGACCGCGGACTAGGCGGCTGGGATCGGGTCTTACAAGTTGGTATCAGAGCATGCTTGATCCTGTTTAGTACAACGCTCTAAGATGTTGTGTTCCATACCGAAGTTATTTCCAAAACTATGATGACTATGAAACCTTAGTTCGGGTGAGCCAAGAAAGAGTTGAGGTAAGCTAGGGTATCATGCTTGTAAATGTGGGAATTCTAAGATGAACCAGCTTAGCCAAGAACCTAAAAATAGAAAGGTTGGTCGATCTAGTATTTATAAGTAATAGACGGGTTGGAAGGGATGGAAGCAATGCAAGACTTGTTTATGGATGACCCAAACAAGGGAAGTAACATGGACCAGAGAGTGGCTTAGGTTGAAATAAAGGTGCAGCATTCTACTGAAGTTAAGTGTTATCCCTTGATGGCCGTTCATATTAAATAAAGCATATGCAATGTTATACCTGACTCAAAGGAGACACTACATGACCAGTACACGAGTGCACTTGTGATCAGATGGATCAGCTAGGACTCGGTATAAGTCAAGGTAGGTTTCCTTAGATCTAGAAGGATGGAATGAATAAATTCCAATCTGAATCTGTCCAAGGAAAGAATGAGGAAACTCATGATGTTTGTTCCAATCAATGGAAGAACATGATCTTAACTACCTTAGTATGATGGGGATTGAGGTATATGAAAATTGCTCTTGTGAATGGTGTGAGCATTCGCAAAAGTAAGACGCCTTGGAGAATGGTATGGGACGTTTTCCAAGTGTGTGGTCAAACCGAGATCGTACTCATATAGGTATCCACTGGAACTGGAAGTATTGAAGTTATTGGCAATGCCATGAGGGATGTTATGGGACGTTCTTTGTGGTGTGGTCATGCACTGAGATAGTTTCCACAAGTGGATTTGTGGTGTGGAAACACACGTACTTTTTGACACAGAGGCTACACATAGTTTTGTGAGTCCGGGACTGGTCGGAAAGAGTCTGTTCTGTCTGAGTTCTGGGGATTATTCGAGACTAGTGAGGGCAGCCGGTGGGCAAATTATGCATTCACTAGGGCTCATGAAAAATATCCCGGTGTGGATCCAGGAGAGAAATCTGCCTGTAGATCTGATCAAGAAAAATATCCACGCGCCTACAGAATCACGAGATGATCCTAGGCATGAATCTGGTTGGGAAAGTATCGGGCCACTCTCGATTGCCACAAAGTTCGTGTGCAATTGGAGACTGGAGCTCACCCGATCCAGTACCAAAGTCTGAGTCTGAGTCCGACTCTAAGGAAAGTAGGGGTGTCAGCAGTCCAAGTGAATTGGATGCTTAGACAGGGTTGTGAAGTATTTTTGACCACAACTACCACTACGGAGCACGGCAATTCTGTTGATCTGTCTGGGATCTCGTTGGTATCGAGATCCATTGTCTGAGTCCGGCTTTAAGGAAAGTAGTGGTGTCAGCATTCCGTGTGGATCGGATGCTTAGACGGGATTGTGAAGTATTTTTTTGACCACAATTACCACTATGGAGCGCGGCAAATTCTGGTGATCTAAAAGATCTGTTTGAGGACCCGTTGGTGTCCGAGTTCCCAGATGTGTTCCGTTCGCTACAGAGTGTCCCCTCTGGTAGGTCGGATCCATTTATGATTGAACTGGAACCAGGGACAGCACCACTGTCCTAGAGTCAGTTTCTGTCGGCTCCGGCTGAGATGGCAGAGCCGAAGTTGACCACGTCCGAGAGAGGACCATGGTCGCAGTACAACCAAGTCAGAGTTTGACCTAAGGTTGAAAATGATCAAGTCCAAAAAAAAAAGGACGAGGATCAGCCCACGACCTATTCGGAGATGGACCTATGGTCGGGGTGAAACGGTCGAGTCCCTGAGTGGACCAGGACCAGAGTACGATCGAGTCCAAGGAAGGACCAGGATCGAATTATGACAAAGTCCAGTGAAGGATAGAAGTCAAGTCTGAGGCGTTTTTAGTCTGTAGGGACTAAGATCACAATGTGGCCAAGCCTGAAAAGGTTGTGGCCGGTTAAGGGGATGATCCAGTACGTTGTGGCTGAGGTCATGAGCCTTATTGTCCATGAAGGACAAAAGAACCATAATAATCTGTTAGGACTCGTTGTAGGACGAGCAGCCTAAAGATTAGAACAAGTTCGTGAGGACTTGACTGGTACATCGAGTGGTGTGGGGATTGGCCAAATCTACTAAGGCTCGAGTATGCAGCATGTTCCTAGGGACTGATTATGATCTAGTCTTGGACTATGATCAGAGAAAGAATAAAATCTGAAGAAGATGCTATTCAAAGGAAAGACATAGACTTGTTGAATACTAGGACCGCAACCTGGAGATTTCGGCCAGTGACACAAGGAATGTCTTTGGATGGATTTTCAAGTATCACTTGAATGGGTGCTTGATGGACCCTCGACTGTGGTCAAAGTAGACAAGTAAGGGTGCCATCAGCGAAACCAGAAAGGACCACTTGATAGGATTTTTGTGGTTAAATCCTTATCAAGTGGGGGAGACTTGTACAACGATGGTCAAAGGAAAATTGATCAACGAAGTGGTGATTCGGTGGTTTTAATCATGCTTGTTCTATTCTCTGATCAAGACTAGAATAAGTTTGTTTGGAATATTTTGTCTTGGGACAAGGTATAATTCTCACCGGATTCGAGGACGAATCCATTACAAGTGGGGGAGACTTGTCACGCCCCCAATCCTGGAAAGGATTGTCGGGACGGCCATGGTTCGAGGAAACGTACAAGCCAGTCTTAGGACATCAAGGCAAGCATTCCATGGTCGAGAAAGAAGGTTAAGGACATAAGGAAACTTATACTTAACCTTATATAAGTTAAGAGACAGCTAGGACGAGTAAGACGGTAATTGACGAAGTGGACGAGTAGCTCGGCCAGCTCAATGAAGCTAGTTTTAGTTCACTCCAGCTCAGTCCCTACTAAGTCAGCTCCACTAGCTGGACTACTAGCTCACCTAGCTGAGGCAGCTGAGAGTCAGCTCACCTCAGCTAGACGGACTGTTCGGGCTTTAGGCCGATGGTCCGGGTCCGGGTCAGTGGCGGGCTGTGAGGTCCGGCCATGAGGCCATGGGCTGTTGGGTCTTTGGGCAAGGCCGTGGGCTAAGTCCAGGAGGCTTGGGGCGTGGGTTGGGCTTATGACCGACCCCAAACCCAATCAGAAAGGGCGAAGGGATGCAAGTGGCCGAAAGGGGACAACCCTTGGCCGATGGTGCCCATTCGCTAGCAAGTCGTGCCTGTTCGTGGGGCAAGACTTACCCCCTCGTCTTCTATAAATATGGGGGCTCTCTGGTCGATTTCATTATCCAATTCCAGAGTAAAATACTCATGGAAAAACGTAGAGAGAGAGAGAGAGAGAGAGAGTTCTGGCCAAGAGATCGGCCGGAAAAGGGCCGGTCGTGGTGGTTTTGTATCTCCGGCAAGGAGAACGGTTTAGGAGAGAGGAGGCCGTGTGTTATGAATACCCAAGGCGTAGAGAAGGGTCTGGAGAAGGACTCGAAAGCCATGGTTCAGTCTGATAGGGTCAGTGAGGTAACCACCAACTCATCGGCTAAAACAATCGGACAGTCTGAACCGGTCTAGCCATGGGCGTTTGGATTGTGTCCTAATCTTCTTATTCTTTTCATCCAATTCTTCTTCTACTCCTTCTGTACATTAGCGTGGCCTTGTTGATGTGTTGGGATTGGTTATAACCGTGGTTCTGGTTGAGTAATGAAGTCGCGGTCCATAACCGTCGAGTTAGGCGCGCACATGGTCTAAACCGGCCTCAGGTGATCCGATTGGATAGGGGCGGTTATGTTCTGTTCTGTTCTGAACGTTTGCAACCCTTCCCTGAACAGTAACAATGGTTCATGACTTGTGTAGGTTAAGGCGTCGTCCTTTGACCATAGGCCGGACACACGCACGGACCAGACAGTCCATACGGACGGTTAGGTCGAACGGTTGGAGCATCTGAATGGGTGAGAGATGCCAAGGGTCATGAGTTGCCAAGAGGCCCGAGTGTCCAAAGGGTACTAGTTCCCAAAGGGTGTGAGTTCCAAACGGTGCCATTGGTTCAAGGCTTAGGCCGAACCAAGTGGACAGTCCGCGGCTGCATAGTCGAACGGACGGACGGTTAGTTTAACCGGAGTGTTGTGTCGCAAGGTCTGATTGGTTGCAAGGCAATCCGGTTTGGTCTTGGGCCTTACTCTCTGGTATGGATCCAGGCTTTGGGTCGGATCAGGTGAGAAGGTCCGTGAGCCTTTGGGCCAGACTTATAACTGGTCGATCGCACCTAGATCTTAACCAGACGGTTAGACGGGACTATGGACGATCCGGCTATGGTTGGATGGCTTTAGCCGCAAAGGCTAAGTGGGATATCTTACAATAAACCTTGGGTTGGTGAGTAGGATAGGCGCCATATGCATTATGTAGGGCGTAGACCCACATGATGGCAATGGAAGGCTGGTTATATCAGTACCTGCTAAGTAGAAGATGGCTTATCAAGTCTGGTGGTCGGATCATGTTTCATGACGATGGTTCAATGGCCGAGCACTAGTATGGATAGTCACGTTGCTGGAGTAAGAGTATTGATGTGATGCTTCTAGATATCAACCTTGGTGTTGATAGCTTCGAGATTGGCTAAGAGTCATGACGAAGTGTATGGCTAGTACTATGTGTCGTAGACGATAGATACTGAGCCTAAGTGTGATTGTTCAAGGAAGGCCGTGTAAGATCTGATCATGGTTGAGTATGGACGACCTGACCTTTGAATGATGGTTCAGGTGTCGGAACTAATCTGATTAAGGAATGCATCGTTTGGTATGAACAAATCATATATGTTGTTTGGGTTAAGTCCCAAAGCCGGTCTGGCCAGATGATGACAAATCAGTTCCAAGTCATGTGAGGATGGTTGGTTGATTGACTTAGGATCTAATGAGATTTGTCAGTCCAGAATATGGATTGGGTACTATTGCCTATATGGCAAGGGGATGTTTGAGTGTGCATGAGCCGAGAAAGGCCAGATGCAAACCCTTATCCTTTCAAAGACTTCTCAAAGGTTACTGATGTCTGTGGGGATGGTTGGTTGAATGACTAAGTACCTAGGGGAGTTGTTTGATGCAGGGATCAAGATAAGGAACTTAAGTAAGATCATTGAGTGATCGTGTTCCAGCTGTCAAGCAAGAGCAATTCGAGTCAATGGAGGACCGATGAGCTAATAAGCTCCGTAGATGTGGCAGGTGGGCGGTTACTCCCGAAAAGGTGCAAAGGGGCAGTTTTGTGCCCTTTCTCTTTAACTGCTTGGTCGATTTCTCCAGGGAAGTTGGGGCTGGCTTTCTCTATAAATAGAGAGTCCCTGGCACAGAAAATGGCACGAAATTTCTTAGGCAAAGCTCTGCCAAACTCATAACAGAAAGAAAGAAAGAGAGAGACCGGCGGTTAGAGAAGAGAACCGTGTGTGGTGGTGTTGGCTTGCCGGCGTGTTCTGAGCGTGGGAAGGCCAGGCCGTGAAGATGGATAGCAGACAAAAAGACAAGGAGAAGGAGAAGGAGAAGGACTTGCCTGCAGGGGAGAGAACGCCTAAGGTTAGTGGTGTAGACTGATAGGAACGGCCCCGGGACTGCGGATTATCCGTGCGGCCTTGCGGCCGGTTCTCTTGGCAGATGCATCCATTCTCTTTACTTCTTCTGGATCGCCTGTTCTATAGTGTGTTGTGATGTTATTGGATTGATTCAGACAGGGAACACTGGACCAAGCCCATGGCCGGTCCAGGGATAAAGTTCTAGGCATTGGACAGCCACAGACGTCATGTGTGTGCTGACAGACACACACGGACACACACGCACAGCCTTGAATCTCCTGTGTGTGCTGATGGACACACACGAACGTCCTGTGTGTGCTGACGGACACCCACAAACGTTCTGTGTGTACTGAACAGACAGCCCACGTGGGCCAAAATCACCCAAACAGTCCACGGGAAGGGCCAGCGTGCTGAGTCCAAGGACCAACGTGCTGATATGTGTACTGATGGACAGCCACAGACGTCCTGTCTGTGCTGACATACACACACGTACAGCCACAGACGTCCTGTGTATGCTTACGGACACACACGAACGTCCTGTGTGTGCTGACCGACACCCACGAACGTCCTGTGTGTGCTGCCAGACACACACGGACACACACGGATGTCCTGTGTGTGCTGACAGACAGCCACAAACAGCCCCAGACGTCCTGTGTGTGCTGGCGGACACCCACGGACGTCCTGTGTGTACTGAACAGACAGCCCACGAGGGCCAAAATCACCCGAACAGTCAACAGGAAGGGTCAGCATGCGGAGTCAAAGGACAAACGTGCTGATATGTGTACTGATGGACAGCCACAGACGTCATGTGTGTGCTGATGGACACACACGGACACACACGCACAGCCACTAACGTCCTGTGTGTGCTGACGGACACACACGGACGTCCTGTGTCTGCTGACGGACACCCACAAACGTCCTGTCTGTACTGAACAGACAGCGCACATGGGCCAAAATCACCCAAACAGTCCACGGGAAGGGCCAGCGTGCTGAGTCCAAGGACCAGCGTGCTGATATGTGTACTGATGGACTGCCACGGACGTCTTGTGTGTGCTGACGGACACACACGGACCGCCACGGACGTCCTGTGTGTGCTGGCGAACACCCACAGACGTCCTGTGTGTACTAAACAGATAGCCCACGTGGGCCAAAATCACCCAAACAGTCCACGGGAAGGGCCAGCGTGCAGAGTTCAAGGACCAACGTGCTGATATGTGTACTGATGGACAGCCACGGACGTCATGTGTGTGCTGACGGCCACAGACGGACACACACGGACACAACAGACAGCCACAGATGTCCTGTGTGTACTGGTGGACACCCACGGACGTCCTGTGTGTACTGACCAGACAGCCCACGGGGGCCAAAATCACCCGAACATTCCACGGGAAGGGTCAGTGTGCTGAGTCCAAGGACCAACGTGCTGATATGTGTATTGATGGACAGCCACGGACGTCCGGTGTGTGCTGATGGACACACACGAACAGCCCGGGACATCTTGTGTGCTGACGGACACACACGGACGTCCTATGTGTGCTGACGGACACCGACGGACGTCCTGTGTGTACTGACCAGACAGCCCACGTGGGCCAAAATCACCCGAACAGTCCACGGGATAGGGTCAGCGTGCTGAGTCCGAGGACCAATGTGCTGATATGTGTACTGAGGGACAGCCACGGATGTCCTGTGTGTGCTGACGGACACAGACGGACACACACGAACACACGGACAGCCACAGATGTCCTGTGTGTGCTGACAGACACAGACGAACACACACGAACACATGGATATCCACTGACGTCCTGTGTGTGCTGGTGGACACCCATGGACGTCCTGTGTGTACTGAACAGACAGCACACTTGAGACAAAATCACCCAAACAGTCCACGGGAAGGGCCAGCTAGCAGAGTCCAACGACCAACGTGCTGATATGTGTACTGAAGGACAGCCACGGACGTCCTGTGTGTGCTGACGGACACAGACGGACACACACGGAAAGCCACGGACGTCCTGTGTGTGCTGGAGGACATCCACAGACGTCTTGTGTGTACTGAACAGACAGCCCACGAGGGCCAAAATCACCCAAACAGTCCACAAGAAGGGTCAGCGTGCGGAGTCCAAGGACCAACGTGGTGATATGTGTACTGATGGACAGCCACGGATGTCATGTGTGTGCTGACGGACACACACAGACACACACGGACATACATGTACAGCCACGAACGTCCTATGTGTGCTGACGGACACACACAGATAGCCACGGACGTCCTGTGTGTGCTGACGAACACCCACAGACGTCCTGTGTGAACTGAACACACAGCCCAAGTGGGCCAAAATCAACCAAACAGTCCACAGGAAGGGCTAGCGTGCTGAGTCCAAGGACCAGCGTGCTGATATGAGTACTGATGGATAGCCACGGACTTCCTGTGTGTGGTGACGGACACACACGGACGTCCTGTGTGTGCTGACAGACACACACAGACGTCATGTGTGTGCTGACGGAGACACACGGACATCCTGTGTGTGCTGA
Organism: Brassica napus; assembly: GCF_020379485.1. NCBI lineage: Eukaryota > Viridiplantae > Streptophyta > Magnoliopsida > Brassicales > Brassicaceae > Brassica > Brassica napus. The sequence goes on from NW_026014521.1 coordinate 63,920, forward strand.
CGGACAGCCACGGACAGCCACGAACGTCATGTGTGTGCTAGCGCACACCCACAGACGTCCTGTGTGTACTGAAAAGACAGCCCACGTGGGCCAAAATCACCCAAACAGTCCACGGGAAGGGCCAGCGTGCTGAGTCCGAGGACCAACGTGCTGATATGTGTACTGATGGACAGCCTCGGACGTCATGTGTGTGCTGACGGACACCGACGGACGTCCTGTGTGTACTGACCAGACAGGCCACTGGGGCCAAAATCACCCGAACAGTCCACGGGATAGGGTCAGCGTGCTGAGTCCAAGGACCAATGTGCTGATATGTGTACTGAGGGACAGCCATGGATGTCCTGTGTGTGCTGACGGACACAGACGGACACACACGAACACACGGACAGCCACAGACGTCCTGTGTGTGCTGACGGACACAGTCGAACACACACGAACACACGGACAGCCACTGACGTCCTGTGTGTGCTGGTGGACACCCATGGACGTCCTGTGTGTACTGAACAGACAGCCCACTTGAGAAAAAATCACCCAAACAGTCCACGGGAAAGGCCAGCTAGCAGAGTCCAACGACCAACGTGCTGATATGTGTACTGAAGGACAGCCACGAACGTCCTGTGTGTGCTGACGGACACAGACGGACACAGACGGACACACACGGAAAGCCACGGACGTCCTGTGTGTGCTGGCGAACACCCACAGACGTCCTGTGTGTACTGAACAGACAGCCCACGAGGGCCAAAATCACCCAAACAGTCCACAAGAAGGGTCAGCGTGCGGAGTCCAAGGACCAACGTGGTGATATGTGTACTGATGGACAACCACGGATGTCATGTGTGTGCTGACGGACACACTCGGACACACACGGACATACACGTACAGCCACGAACGTCCTATGTGTGATGACGGACACACACGGATAGCCACGGACGTCCTGTGTGTGCTGACGAACACCCACAGACGTCCTGTGTGTACTGAACAGACAGCCCAAGTGGGCCAAAATCAACCAAACAGTCCACAGGAAGGGCCAGCGTGCTGAGTCCAAGGACCAGTGTGCTGATATGTGTACTGATGGATAGCCACGGACTTCCAATGTGTGCTGACGGACACACACGGATAGCCACGGACGTCCTGTGTGTGCTGACGAACACCCACAGACGTCCTATGTGTACTGAACACACAGCCCAAGTGGGCCAAAATCAACCAAACAGTCCACAGGAAGGGCCAGCGTGCTGAGTCCAAGGACCAGCGTGCTGGTATGTGTACTGATGGATAGCCACGGACTTCCTGTGTGTGCTGACGGACACACACGGACGTCCTGTGTGTGCTGACAGACACACACAGACGTCATGTGTGTGCTGACGGAGACACACAGACATCCTGTGTGTGCTGACGGACAGCCACGGACAGCCACGAACGTCCTGTGTGTGCTGGCGGACACCCACAGACACACACGGACAGCCACATACATCATGTGTGTGCTAACGGACAGCCATGGACAGCCATGGACGTCCTGTTTGTGCTAGCGGACACCCACAGACGTCCTGTGTGTACTGAAAAGACAGCCCACGTGGGCCAAAATCACCCAAACAGTCCACGGGAAGGGCCAGCGTGCTGAGTCCAAGGACCAACGTGCTGATATGTGTACTGATGGACAGCCACGGACGTCATGTGTGTGCTGACGGCCACAGACGGACACACACGGACACAACAGACAGCCACAGATGTCCTGTGTGTACTGGTGGACACCCACGGACGTCCTGTGTGTACTGACCAGACAGCCCACGGGGGCCAAAATCACCCGAACATTCCACGGGAAGGGTCAGTGTGCTGAGTCCAAGGACCAACGTGCTGATATGTGTATTGATGGACAGCCACGGACGTCCGGTGTGTGCTGATGGACTCACACGAACTGCCCGGGACATCTTGTGTGCTGACGGACACACACGGACGTCCTATGTGTGCTGACGGACACCGACGGACGTCCTGTGTGTACTGACCAGACAGCCCACGTGGGCCAAAATCACCCGAACAGTCCACGGGATAGGGTCAGCGTGCTGAGTCCGAGGACCAATGTGCTGATATGTGTACTGAGGGACAGCCACGGATGTCCTGTGTGTGCTGACGGACACAGACGGACACACACGAACACACGGACAGCCACAGATGTCCTGTGTGTGCTGACAGACACAGACGAACACACACGAACACATGGATATCCACTGACGTCCTGTGTGTGCTGGTGGACACCCATGGACGTCCTGTGTGTACTGAACAGACAGCACACTTGAGACAAAATCACCCAAACAGTCCACGGGAAGGGCCAGCTAGCAGAGTCCAACGACCAACGTGCTGATATGTGTACTGAAGGACAGCCACGGACGTCCTGTGTGTGCTGACGGACACAGACGGACACACACGGAAAGCCACGGACGTCCTGTGTGTGCTGGAGGACATCCACAGACGTCTTGTGTGTACTGAACAGACAGCCCACGAGGGCCAAAATCACCCAAACAGTCCACAAGAAGGGTCAGCGTGCGGAGTCCAAGGACCAACGTGGTGATATGTGTACTGATGGACAGCCACGGATGTCATGTGTGTGCTGACGGACACACACAGACACACACGGACATACATGTACAGCCACGAACGTCCTATGTGTGCTGACGGACACACACGGATAGCCACGGACGTCCTGTGTGTGCTGACGAACACCCACAGACGTCCTGTGTGTACTGAACAGACAGCCCAAGTGGGCCAAAATCAACCAAACAGTCCACAGGAAGGGCCAGCGTGCTGAGTCCAAGGACCAGCGCGCTGATATGTGTACTGATGGATAGCCACGGACTTCCTGTGTGTGCTGACGGACACACACGGACGTCCTGTGTCTGTTGACAGAGACACACAGACGTCATGTGTGTGCTGACGGAGACACACGGACGTCCTGTGTGTGCTGACGGACAGCCACGAACGTCCTGTGTGTGCTGGCGGACACCCACAGATACACGCGGACACACGCGGACAGCCACATACATCATGTGTGTGCTAACGGACAGCCACGGACAGCCACAGACGTCCTGTTTGTGCTAGCGGACACCCACAGACGTCCTGTGATTACTGAAAAGACAGCCCACGTGGGCCAAAATCACCCAAACAGTCCACGAGAAGGGCCAGTGTGCTGAGTCCGAGGACCAACGTGCTGATATGTGTACTGATGGACAGCCACGGACGTCATGTGTGTGCTGACGGCCACAGACGGACACACACGGACACACACGGACAGCCACAGATGTCCTGTGTGTGCTGGTGGACACCCACGGACGTCCTGTGTGTACTGACCAGACAGCCCACGGGGGCCAAAATCACCCGAACAGTCCACGGGAAGGGTCAGCGTGCTGAGTCCAAGGACCAACGTGCTGATATGTGTATTGATGGACAGCCACGGACGTCCGGTGTGTGCTGATGGACACACACGAACAGCCCGGGACATCTTGTGTGCTGACGGACACACACGGACGTCCTATGTGTGCTGACGGACACCGACGGACGTCCTGTGTGTACTGACCAGACAGCCCACGTGGGCCCAAATCACCCGAACAGTACACGGGATAGGGTCAGCGTGCTGAGTCCGAGGACCAATGTGCTGATATGTGTACTGAAGGACAGCCACGGATGTCCTGTGTGTGCTGACGGACACAGACGGACACACACGAACACACGGACAGCCACAGACGTCCTGTGTGTGCTGACAGACACAGACGAACACACACGAACACATGGATATCCACTGACGTCCTGTGTGTGCTGGTGGACACCCATAGACGTCCTGTGTGTACTGAACAGACAGCACACTTGAGACAAAATCACCCAAACAGTCCACGGGAAGGGCCAGCTAGCAGAGTCCAACGACCAACGTGCTGATATGTGTACTGAAGGACAGCCACGGACGTCCTGTGTGTGCTGACGGACACAGACGGACACACACGGAAAGCCACGGATGTCCTGTGTGTGCTGGCGGACACCCACAGACGTCTTGTGTGTACTGAACAGACAGCCCACGAGGGCCAAAATCACCCAAACAGTCCACAAGAAGGGTCAGCGTGCGGAGTCCAAGGACCAACGTGGTGATATGTGTACTGATGGACAGCCACGGATGTCATGTGTGTGCTGACGGACACACACGGACACACACGGACATACATGTACAGCCACGAACGTCCTATGTGTGCTGACGGACACACACGGATAGCCACGGACGTCCTGTGTGTGCTGACGAACACCCACAGACGTCCTGTGTGTACTGAACAGACAGCCCAAGTGGGCCAAAATCAACCAAACAGTCCACAGGAAGGGCCAGCGTGCTGAGTCCAAGGACCAGCGCGCTGATATGTGTACTGATGGATAGCCACGGACTTCCTGTGTGTGCTGACGGACACACACGGACGTCCTGTGTGTGTTGACAGAGACACACAGACGTCATGTGTGTGCTGACGGAGACACACGGACGTCCTGTGTGTGCTGACGGACAGCCACGAACGTCCTGTGTGTGCTGGCGGACACCCACAGGTACACGCGGACACACGCGGACAGCCACATACATCATGTGTGTGCTAACGGACAGCCACGGACAGCCACAGACGTCCTGTTTGTGCTAGCGGACACCCACAGACGTCCTGTGATTAATGAAAAGACAGCCCACGTGGGCCAAAATCACCCAAACAGTCCACGAGAAGGGCCAGTGTGCTGAGTCCAAGGACCAACGTGCTGATATGTGTACTGATGGACAGCCACGGACGTCATGTGTGTGCTGACGGCCACAGACGGACACACACGGACACACACGGACAGCCACAGATGTCCTGTGTGTGCTGGTGGACACCCACGGACGTCCTGTGTGTACTGACCAGACAGCCCACGGGGGCCAAAATCACCCGAACAGTCCACGGGAAGGGTCAGCGTGCTGAGTCCAAGGACCAACGTGCTGATATGTGTATTGATGGACAGCCACGGACGTCCGGTGTGTGCTGATGGACACACACGAACAGCCCGGGACATCTTGTGTGCTGACGGACACACACGGACGTCCTATGTGTGCTGACGGACACCGACGGACGTCCTGTGTGTACTGACCAGACAGCCCACGTGGGCCAAAATCACCCGAACAGTACACGGGATAGGGTCAGCGTGCTGAGTCCGAGGACCAATGTGCTGATATGTGTACTGAAGGACAGCCACGGATGTCCTGTGTGTGCTGACGGACACAGACGGACACACACGAACACACGGACAGCCACAGACGTCCTGTGTGTGCTGACAGACACAGACGAACACACACGAACACACGGATATCCACTGACGTCCTGTGTGTGCTGGTGGACACCCATGGACGTCCTGTGTGTACTGAACAGACAGCCCACTTGAGACAAAATCACCCAAACAGTCCCCGGGAAGGGCCAGCTAGCAGAGTCCAACGACCAACGTGCTGATATGTGTACTGAAGGACAGCCACGGACGTCCTGTGTGTGCTGACGGACACAGACGGACACACACGGAAAGCCACGGATGTCCTGTGTGTGCTGGCGGACACCCACAGACGTCTTGTGTGTACTGAACAGACAGCCCACGAGGGCCAAAATCACCCAAACAGTCCACAAGAAGGGTCAGCGTGCGGAGTCCAAGGACCAACGTGGTGATATGTGTACTGATGGACAGCCACGGATGTCATGTGTGTGCTGACGGACACACACGGACACACACGGACATACATGTACAGCCACGAACGTCCTATGTGTGCTGACGGACACTCACGGATAGCCACGGACATCCTGTGTGTGCTGACGAACACCCACAGACGTCCTGTGTGTACTGAACAGACAGCCCAAGTGGGCCAAAATCAACCAAACAGTCCACAGGAAGGGCCAGCGTGCTGAGTCCAAGGACCAGCGTGCTGATATGTGTACTGATGGATAGCCACGGACTTCCTGTGTGTGCTGACGGACACACACGGACGTCCTGTGTGTGTTGACAGAGACACACAGACGTCATGTGTGTGCTGACGGAGACACACGGACGTCCTGTGTGTTCTGACGGACAGCCACTAACGTCCTGTGTGTGCTGGCGGACACGCACAGATACACGCGGACACACACGGACTGCCACATACATCATGTGTGTGCTAACGGACAGCCACGGACAGCCACAGACGTCCTGTTTGTGCTAGCGGACACCCACAGACGTCCTGTGTTTACTGAAAAGACAGCCCACGTGGGCCAAAATCACCCAAACAGTCCACGAGAAGGGCCAGTGTGCTGAGTCCGAGGACCAACGTGCTGATATGTGTACTGATGGACAGCCACGGACGTCATGTGTGTGCTGACGGCCACAGACGGACACACACGGACACACACGGACACACACGGACAGCCACAGATGTCCTGTGTGTGCTGGTGGACACCCACGGACGTCCTGTGTGTACTGACCAGACAGCCCACGGGGGCCAAAATCACCCGAACAGTCCACGGGAAGGGTCAGCGTGCTGAGTCCAAGGACCAACGTGCTGATATGTGTATTGATGGACAGCCACGGACGTCCGGTGTGTGCTGATGGACACACACGAACAGCCCAGGACATCTTGTGTGCTGACGGACACAGACGGACGTCCTATGTGTGCTGACGGACACCCACGGACGTCCTGTGTGTACTGACCAGACAGCCCACGTGGGCCAAAATCACCCGAACAGTCCACAGGATAGGGTCAGCGTGCTGAGTCCAAGGACCAATGTGCTGATATGTGTACTGAGGGACAGCCACGGATGTCCTGTGTGTGCTGACGGACACAGACGGACACACACGAACACACGGACAGCCACGGACGTCCTGTGTGTGCTGACAGACACAGACAAACACACACGAACACACGTACAGCCACTGACGTCCTGAGTGTGCTGGTGGACACCCACGGACGTCCTGTGTGTACTGAACAGACAGCCCACGAGGGCCAAAAGCACCCGAACAGACCACCGGAAGGGTCAGCATGCTGAGTCCAAGGGCCATGGACGTCATGTCTGTGCTGACAGACACACACACACAGCCACGAACGTCCTGTGTGTGTCCTGACGGACACACACAGACGTCCTGTGTGTACTGAACAGACAGCCCACGTGGGCCAAAATCACCCAAACAGTCCACGGGAAGGGCTAGGGTGTTGAGTCCAAGGAACAGCGTGCTGATATGTGTACTGACGGACAGCCACGGACGTCCTGTGTGTGTTGACGGACACACACAGACACACACGAACGTCCTGTGTGTGCTGACGGACACACACGGACGTCCTGTGTGTGCTGACGGACACACACGGACGTCCTGTGTGTGCTGACAGACACACACGGACGTCCTGTGTGTGCTGACAGACACACACGGACGTCCTGTGTGTGCTGACAGACACACACGGACGTCCTGTGTGTGCTAACGGACAGCCACAGACAGGTACAGATGTCATGTGTGTGCTGACGGACACCCCCGGATGTCCTGTGTGTACTGAACAGACAGCCTACGTGGGCCAAAATCACCCAAACAGTCCACGGGAAGGGCCAGCTAGCTGAGTCCACGACCAGGGTGCTGATATGTGTACTGATCAACAGCCACAGACGTCCTGTGTGTGCTAACGGACACACACGGACAGCCACAGACAGCCACGGACGTCCTGTGCGTGCTGACAGACAGCCACGGACGTCCAGTGTGTGCTGCGGACACCCACGAACTTTCTGTGTGTACTGAACAGACAGCCCACGTGGGCCAAAATCACCCAAACAGTCCACAGGGAGGGTCATCGTGCTGAGTCCAAGGACCAACGTGCTGATATGTGTACTGGTGGACAGCCACGAATTTCCTGTGTGGGCTGACGGACAGCCACAGACGTCCTGTTTGTGCTGATGGACACACACAGACGTTCTGTGTGTGCTGACGGACCCACACGGACACACACGGACACACACGGACACAGACGGACATACACGGACATCCACGGACGTCCTGTGTGTGCTGACCGACATCCACGGACGTCCTGTGTGCTGGCGGACACCCACGGACGTCCTGTGTGTGCTGGCGGACACCCACGGACGTCCTGTGAGTACTGAACAGACAGCCCCTGTGGACCAAAATCACCCAAACAATCCACAGGAAGGGCCAGCATGCTGAGTCCAAGGACCAACATGCTGATATGTGTACTGATGGACAGCCACGGACATCCTATGTGTGCTGACGGACACAGACGGACTCACACGTCCTGTGTGTGCTGAAGGACACACACGGACGTCCTGTGTGTGCTGAAGGACACCCACTGACGTCTTGTGTGTCCTGATGAACACACACAGACACACACGGGGACACACAGACAGCCACGGACGTCCTGTGTGTGCTGACGGACAGCCACAGACGTCATGTGTGTGCTGGCGGACACCCACGGACATCATGTGTGTACTGAACAGACTGCTTACGTGGGCCAAAATCACCCAAACAGTCCACGGGAAGGGCCAGCGTGCTGAGTCCAAGGACCAACGTGCTGATATGTGTACTGATGGAGAGCCACGAACGTCCTGTGTGTGCTGACGGACACAGATGGACACGCACAGACACACATGGACAGCCTCATACATCATGTGTGTGCTGGCGGACACCCACAGACGTCCTATGTGTACTAAACAGACAGCCCACGTGGCCAATATCACCCAAACAATCCACGGGAAGGGTCAGCATGCTGAGTCCAAGGACCAACGTGCTGATATGTGTACTGATGGACAGCCACGGACGTCCTGTGTGTGCTGACGGAAACACACGGACACACACAGACAGCCATAGACGTCCTGTGTGTTCTGACGGACACACACGGACGTCCTGTGTGTGCTGACGGACACCCACGAAAGTCCTGTGTGTACTGAATAGACAGCCCACGTTGGCCAAAATCACCCGAACATTCCACGGGAAGGGCCAGCGTGCTGAGTCCAAGGACCAGCGTGCTGATATGTGTACTGATGGACAGCCACGGACGTCATGTGTGTGCTGACGGACACACAAGGACACACACGGACAGCCACAGATGTCTTGTGTGTGCTGACGGACAGCCACGGAAAGCCACAGACGTCCTCTGTGTTATGGCGGACACCCACAGACAGCCCACGTGGGCCAAAATCACCCAAACAGTCCACAGGATGGGCTAGCGTGCTGAGTCCAAGGACCAGCATGCTGATATGTGTACTGAAGGACAGCCATGGACGTCCTGTGTAGGCTGACAGACACACACAGACATACACGATCACACACGGACGTTCTGTGTGTGCTGACGGACACAACCGGATGTCCTGTGTGTGCTGACGAACAGCCAGTGACGGCCACGACTGTAAGACCCGAACCCTGGCCTCTCGACCTGATGGAGTCCGCAGGCTTACTTATTTATTTCTTTGCTTGTTTGATCCATTTTAAGTCTTTTAGTTACTAAGTCATATTTGAATATGAGGTTCATAAACAAAGGAACAGATTGCACAGCGGAATAACAATGTATAAACTTTGTATTACTTGGAAACATGAGATTCAATACACAACTTCTTAACAGTCTCATAGACAATCACTAGTTCATCCCTAGCATCATCTAACCACACGTTACACAGTCTCTCACTGACCGAGCCTTCACGGCTCCTTGGCTTGACCAGAACCATCCTTAGTTCCTGAAACCACAACCAGATAAGCATTAATCATAACCGAAAATAGAACGGATTGATTCTACAATGCTTGGCTTGGTTCCTAGAACTTAGATAAACCTCAGTCAACATAATCATAAAACGTATGAACCTACCTATCGTATCCTAAGTCATTCAACCAACCACCCCATGTCTTAGAATCAGATAGATAGTCCAGAATAGATAAATAGAACACACGAACAGATCCGGATTGTCCCCAAAGACCAATCCGTCTAACCGGATAGAATCTAGGTGCGACCGGCCAATGAAGTCCGGCTCAATGGCCCAACGGACTCCCTTACCTGATCCGGCCTTAGGCCTGGATCCAATCGGCCGAGTAAGCCTCAAGCCTAATCCGGAAGGCTTAGCAACCGGTCAGACCTTGCGACTCTACCTTGGCTTAGACAAACCGTGACCTTGTCCTAACTAGACAAGCCATAGGCTGATCCATAAGGATCGGTCCTAACCTGTCCCGAAAGACACCGTTTGGAACATGCACCCTTTGGCCAATCATGCCTCTTGGTCCTCGTACCTTTTGATGTTCGTAACCTTTGGTATCTCGTACCTTTTGGTCACTGACACCCTTTGGCAACTCACAACCTTTGGACACTCATGACTCTTGACAACTCGTGCCCTTTGGGTCATTCCCAACCGTTTGTCCTAACCGCCCAGTCTTGGTGCGATCGGATCAACCGACTAACCGACCCGTGTCTAGGCTAGCGGTTTGATTATGTTCGGCCAAAACCTAGGGACATGTCCCTTGGGCTCAACCAACACAACCTTTCGTGTTTAACCAGAGAGAAGAGAAGAGAAACGAATTGAAACAGATAAGGAGAGCCGGATGGGACTTAGGAACCGAGCAGAGCAGCGGTGCGGTCGCATGGACCGTCTGTTCGGTCTGAAGGAGCCACGGCCCATCACATACCTTGTGAACCACGTCTGGGTTCTCCATGCTCTTCTCCTGTCTTGATCTCCCATTCTTGACCGGGGTTAGTTCTCAAACGATCAGAGTCGCCGGAACACAACACCACCACAATCGGCCTTTCTTTTGGCCGTAACTCCCTCTTTCTCTCTACGTTTTTCTCTGAGTATTTTACTCTGGAATTGGATAATGAAATCAACAGGAGAGGCCCCATATTTATAGAAAACGAGGGGGTAAGTCTTGCCCCACGAACAGGCACGACTTGCTAGCGAACGGGCACCATCGGCCAAGGGTTGTGCCCTCTCGGCCAGTTGCATCCCATCGCCCTTTCTGATTGGGTTTGGGGTCGGTCATAAGCCCAACCCACGCCCCAAGCCTCCTGTACTTAGCCCACGGCCTTGTCCAAAGACCCAACAGCCCAAGACCTCACAGCCCGCCACTGACCCGGACCCGGACCATCGGCCTAAAACCCGAACAGTCCGTCTAGCTGAGGTGAGCTGACTCTCAGCTGCCTCAGCTGAGTGAGCTTGTAGTCCAGCTAGTGGAGCTGACTTAGTAGGGACTGAGCTGGAGTGAACTAAACCTAGCTTCATTGAGCTGGTCGAGCTACTCGTCTACTTCGTCCAGTTACCGTCTTACTTGTCCTAGCTGTCTCTTAGCTTATATAAGGTTAAGTCTAAGTTTCCTTATGTTCTTAACCTTGTTTCTCGACCATGGAATGCTTGCCTTGATGTCCTAAGACTGGCTGGTACGTTTCCTCGAACCATGGCCGTCCCGACAATCCTTTCCAGGATTGGGGGCGTGACAAGTCTCCCCCACTTGTAATGGATTCGTCCTCGAATCCGGTGATGATTATACCTTGTCCCAAGACAAAATATTCCAACCGAACATATTCTAGTGTTGATCAGAGAATAGAACAAGCTTGATTCAGAACCACCAAATGACCACTTCGATGATCAAATTCCTTTGACCATCGTTGTTCAAGTCTCCCCACTTGATAAGGATTTAACCACAAAAATCCTTTCAAGGGGACTTTTCTGGTTTCGCTTATGGCACCCTTACTTGTCTACTTCGACCATGGTCGAGGGCCCATCAAGCATCCATTCAAGTGATACTTGTAATTCCATCCAAAGACATTCCTTGTGTCACTGGCCGAACTCTCCAGGTTGCGGTCCTAGTAACCAACAAGTCTATGTCTTTCCTTTCAATAGCATCTTCTTCAGATTTTATTCTTTCTCTGATCATAGTCCAAGACTAGATCGTAATCAGTCCCTAGGAACATGCTGCATACTCGAGCCTTAGTAGATTTGGCCAATCCCCACACCACTCGATGTACCAGTCAAGTCCTCACGAACTTGTTCCAATCTTTAGGCTGCTCTTCCTACAACGAGTCCTAACAGATTGTTATGGTTCTTTGTCCTTCACGGACAATAAGGTTCGTGACCTCAGCCACAACGTACTGGATCATCCCCTTAACCGGCCACAACCTTTTCAGGCTTGGCCACATTGCGATCTTAGTCCCTCCAGACTAAAAGCACCTCAGACTTGACTTCTATCCTTCACTGGACTTTGTCATAATTCGATCCTGGTCCTTCCTTGGACTCGATCGTACTCTGGTCCTGGTCCACTCAGGGACTCGACCGTTTCACCCCTACCATAGGTCCATCTCCGAATAGGTTGTGGCCTGATCCTCGTCCATTACTGGACTTGATCATTCTCAACCGTAGGTCAAACTCCGACTTGGTTGTACTGCGACCATGGTCCTCTCTCGGACATGGTCAATTTCGGCCCTGCCATCTCGGCCGGAGCCGACAGAAACGGATTCTAGGACAGCGGAGCTGTCCCTGGTTCCAGTTCAATCATAAATGGATCCGACCTATCAGGGGGGACACCCTGTAGCGAACAGAACACACTTGGGAACTCAGACACCAACGAATCCTCAGAAAGGTCTTTCAGACAGACATAACTGTCAGGCTCTGTAGTTGTAATTGTAGCCAAAAAGGACTGACAACCCTGTTCCAGCATCCGAATCGCTCGAACTGCTGAAACCACTACTTTCTCTTGAGCCAGACATAGACATTGGTACTGGATCGGATGAAGCCGAGTCTCCAATTGCACACAACCTTTATGGCAATCGAGAGTGGCTCGATACATTCCCAACCAGTCCATACCTAGGATCATCTCGTGATTCTTTAGGTGGACACAGACCTGATTCACAGGGAAGACCTTTCCCTGGATCTGCACTGGGATATTCGACATGAGATCTAGTGAGTTCCTGGCTTGCCCACCGACTGCCCTCACTATCCCAAAATTATCACCAGCGTACAGACAGAACAGATCCTTTCCGACCAGTCCCGGACTCACAAAACCTATGCGTAGCCCCTGCGTCGGAAAGTACGTGGGTTTTTACACCACCAATCATGAGGGTTCCTATCAGAGACCCCCATCAGAATCCCCTAGACCACATTCTAGGTTCCAGACCAAGCATTACTACTTGAATGTAAAAAGATAAATTTAGAGATTGCCAGAGATCGAATCAAAAGATCCGGAAGCTCCGTCGTCTCGTGACAGTTTATACACCCTCGGTGTTGTGGTTGGTTTGCCTTGGGACGCCTTGCCTGTGTCTCCACGGCCCTTCCCCTGACTTCCTTGCAGCTTGGGACACTCCGATTGGGAATGTCCTTGCTGGCCACAATGGAAACAAGTCATCTGGCCGCTTCTACCAGATGGGTTCGGTCGAGGACAGTTCTGAACCCCATGGTCCATGCTGCCACAATGAACACAAGCCCCCTTGGCCTTCCAGCACTCACCAGGATGGTTCCGTCCACATTTGGAACACGCAGGTCGGCCACCAGAGGTCTTGCCTCCGTCCACCCGGTCCCATTTTCTCTTTTTATCATTAGTCTTGCCCGATGGGCCTGACTGTGGCTTAGCCTTAAGCTTTGCTTCTTCAGCCAAGTTAGACTCCAACAAATCCACCCGTTCCACTTCCAGTGGGTACCTAGATGAGTAGGATTTCGGTTTGATCACACATTTGGAAAACGTCCCATACCATTCTCCTAAGCGTCTTACTATTGCAAATGCTCACACCATTCACAATAGCAATTATAATATACCTCAATCCCCAGCATACTAAGATACTTAACATCATGTTCTTCCAATGATTGGAACGAACACCCTGAGTTTCCTCATTCTTTCTTTGGACGGATTCAGATTGGAATTGATTCATTCCATCCAACTAGATCTAAGGAAACCTACCTTAACTTATACCGAGTCCTAGCTGATCCATCTGATCACAAGTCCACTCGTGTACTGGTCATGTAGTGTCTCCTTTGAGTAAGATATAACATTGCATATGCTTTACTTATTATGAACGGCCATCAAGGGATAACACTTAACTTCAGTAGAATGCTGCACGTTTATTTCAACCTAAGCCACTCTCTGGTCCATGTTACTTCCCTTGTTCAGGTCATTCATAAACAAGTCTTGCATTGCGTCCATCCCTTCCAACCCGTCTATTACTCCTAAATACTAGATCGACCAACCTTTCTGTTTTAGGTTCTTGCCCTTGGAAAATGTATCTTGGCTAAGCCGGTTCACCTTAGAACTCCCACAGTCACAAGCATGATACCTATCTTACCTCAACTCTTTCTTGGCTCACCCCAACTAAGGTTTCATAGTCATCATAGTTTTGGAATAACTTCGGTATGAAACTCATAATCTTTGAGCGTTGTCCTAAACAGGATCAAGCATGCTCTGATACCAACTTGTAAGACCCGAACCCTGGCCTCTCGACCTGATGGAGTCCGCAGGCTTACTTATTAATTTCTTTGCTTGTTTGATCCATTTTAAGTCTCTTAGTTACTAAGTCATATTCGAATATGAGGTTCATAAACAAAGGAACAGATTGCACAGCGGAATAACAATGTATAAACTTTGTATTACTTGGAAACATGAGATTCAATACACAACTTCTTAACAGTCTCATACACAATCACTAGTTCATCCCTAGCATCATCTAACCACACGTTACACAGCCTCTCACTGACCGAGCCTTCACGGCTCCTTGGCTTGACCAGAACCATCCTTAGTTCCTGAAACCACAACCAGATAAGCATTAATCATAACCGAGAATAGAACGGATTGATTCTACAATGCTTGGCTTGGTTCATAGAACTTAGATAAACCTCAGTCAACATAATCATAAAACGTATGAACCTACCTACTGTATCCTATGTCATTCAACCAACCACCCCTTGACTTAGAATCAGATAGATAGTCCAGAATAGATAAACAGAACACACGAACAGATCTGGATCGTCCCCACAGAAGTCCGGATAAAATCTAGGTGCGACCGGCCAATGAAGTCCGGCTCAATGGCCAAACGGACTCCCTTACCTGATCCGGCCTTAGGCCTGGATCCAATCGGCCGAGTAAGCCTCAAGCCTAATCCGGAAGGCTTAGCAACCGGTCAGACCTTGCGACTCTACCTTGGCTTAGACAAACCGTGACCTTGTCCTAACTAGACAAGCCATAGGCTGATCCATAAGGATCGGTCCAAACCTGTCCCGAAAGACACCGTTTGGAACATGCACCCTTTGGCCAATCATGCCTCTTGGTCCTCGTACCTTTTGATGTTCGTAACCTTTGGTATCTCGTACCTTTTGGTCACTGACACCCTTTGGCAACTCACAACCTTTGGACACTCATGACTCTTGACAACTCGTGCTTTTTGTGTCATTCCCAACCATTCTTCCTAACCGCCCAGTCTTGGTGCGATCGGATCATCCGACTAACCGACCCGTGTCTAGGCTAGCGATTTGATTATGTTCGGCCAAAACCTAGGGACGTGTCCCTTGGACTCAACCAACACAACCTTTCGTGTTTAACCAGAGAGAAGAGAAGAGACACGAATTGAAACAGATAAGGAGAGCCGGATGGGACTTAGGAACCGAGCAGAGCCGCGGTGCGGTCGCATGGACCGTCCGTTCGGTCTGATGGAGCCACGGCCCATCACATACCTTGTGAACCACGTCTGGGTTCTACATGCTCTTCTCCTTGTCTTGATCTCCCATTCTTGACCGAGGTTAGTTCTCAAACGATCAGAGTCGCCGGTACACAACACCACCACAATCGGCCTTTCTCTTGGCCGGAACTCTCTCTTTCTCTCTTTCTTTCTCTCTACGTTTTTCTCTGAGTATTTTACTCTGGAATTGGATAATTAAATAACCAGGAGAGGCCCCATATTTATAGAAAACGAGGGGGTAAGTCTTGCCCCACGAACAGGCACGACTTGCTAGCGAACGGACACCATCGGCCAAGGGTTGTGCCCTCTCGGCCAGTTGCATCCCATCGCCCTTCTGATTGGGTTTGGGGTCAATCATAAGCCCAACCCACGCCCCAAGCCTCCTGGAATTAGCCCACGGCCTTGTCCAAAGACCCAACAGCCCAAGGCCTCATGGCCGGACCTCACAGCCCGCCATGGCAGGACGACCTGAATGTCCCAAGTGTGGTAAGAACCATCCAGGTGAATGCTGGAAAGCCATGGGAGCTTGTGTGAGATGTGGCAGCTTGGATCATTCCATCCGAGATTGCACTCGACCAAGCCGGACTCAGGGCCAATCCAGTGGCAGCGGCTCTCGGACTTGTTTCCATTGCGGCCAAAGCGGACACTTCCAAAGTGAATGTCTTAAGCGGCAAGGAGGACAAGGGAAGGGTCGTGGAGACACGGGAAAGTCAACCCAGAGCAGGCTAACCACAACACCAAGGGTGTATGAGCTGTCCCGTGACGACGGCGCTTCTGGATCGTTTGATTCGATCTCTGGTAATTCCTGAATTTATCTGTTTACATTCAATAGAATGCTTGGTCTGGAACCTAGAGTGGCTAGGGGATTCTGATGTGGGTCTCTTATAGGGACCCTCATGATTGGTGGTGTTGAAACCCACGTGCTTCTCGACACAGGGGCTACACATAGTTTTGTGAGTCCGGAACTGGTCGGAAAGGGTCTGTTCTGCCTCTGTTCTGGGGATAATTCGAGACTAGTGAGGGCGGCCGGTGGGCAAATCATGCACTCATTAGGGCTCATGACTAATATCCAGGTAATGATCCAGGAGAAAAATCTGCCTGTAGATCTGATTGTGTTGCACCTACAGAATCACGATGTGATCCTAGGCATGGATTGGTTGGGAAATATCGGGCCACTCTCGACTGCCACAGAGGATGTGTACGGTTGGAGACTGGACTTCACCCGATCCAGTACCAAAGTCTGAATATGAGTCCGGCTCTGGATAGAGTAGTGGTGTCAGCAATCCGAGCAGAACGGATGCTTAGACGGGGTTGTGAAGCATATTTGACCACAATTACCACTATGGAGCACGGCAGGTCTGATGATCAGAAAGATCTAACTGAGGACCCGTTGGTGTCTGAGTTCCCAGATGTGTTCCGTTCACTACAGGGTGTCCCCCCTGATAGGTCGGATCCATTTACGATTGAACTAGAACCAGGGACAGCTCCGCTGTCCAAGAGTCCGTACCGAATGGCTCCGGCCCAGATGGCCGAGCTAAAGAAGCAATTAGAAGAATAGCTGGACAAGGGGTTCATACGTCCAAGTAGCTCTCCTTGGGGTGCACCAGTCCTCTTTGTGAAAAAGAAGGATGGTAGCATGCGTCTGTGTATTTACTATCGAGGGTTGAACAGGGTTACTGTGAAGAACAAGTACCCGTTGCCCAGAATAGATGAGTTGTTGGATCAACTCAAAGGAGCCAAGTGGTTTTCTAAGATTGATTTGGCCTCAGGGTATCATCAGATCCCTATAGAGCCAAATGATATTAGAAAGACAGCATTCCGGACCAGGTACGGCCACTACGAGTTTGTGGTTATGCCATTCGGTCTGACTAATGCGCCTGCTGCATTCATGAAAATGATGAACAGCGTGTTCCGAGATTTCCTGGACGAATCAGTGATCATCTTCATTGATGATATCCTGATTTACTCCAAGGATGAGGAATCTCATCGGAAACACCTGAGAGCCGTGCTGGAACGATTACGGGAACACAAGCTCTATGCAAAACTCAGTAAATGCAGTTTTTGGCAGAAGAGCATTGGGTTTCTCGGCCACATTGTGTCCGGTGAGGGCGTCTTGGTGGATCTAGAGAAGATCAGGGCAATCAAGGATTGGCCTCGACCACGCAGTGCCACGGAAGTCAGAAGCTTCCTAGGGCTGGCAGGTTATTATAGAAAGTTTGTGAAAGGATTCGCAAGCTTGGCTCAGCCTATGACACGGTTGACCGGGAAGGACGTTAAGTTCACATGGTCTGAGGAGTGTGGGAAATTTTTTTCCGCGCTTAAGGACATGCTGACTAGCGCACCCATTCTGGTTCTTCCAGAGGCCGACCAACCCTATGTGGTTTATACGGACGCGTCCATAACAGGACTAGGTTGCGTATTAACCCAGCATGGGAAGGTCATCGCCTATGCGTCAAGGCAGGTGAGAAAACATGAGGGAAACTACCCCACCCATGACCTTGAAATGGCTGCGGTTGTGTTCGCCTTAAAGATTTGGCGATCATACTTGTATGGTGCCAAGGTTCAGATACTTACGGACCATAAGAGTCTTAAGTATATATTCACCCAGCCTGAGTTAAACTTAAGGCAGAGAAGGTGGATGGAGTTTGTAGCTGATTACGATCTGGATATCACCTATCATCCGGGAAAGGCTAATCTGGTCGCAGATGCCTTGAGCCGGAGAAGGGCCGACGTATCAGCCGAACGAGAAGCGGACGACCTGGACGGTACGGTTTGTGCCCTACGGTTGAACGCATCGACCAAAGAGTCTGAACCACTCGGATTAGAGGTGGTCAATCAGGCCGACCTGCTTACCCGCATTCGGTTGGCTCAAGGTCAGGACGAGAACCTAAACAAGGTTGCTCAGAATGATAGGACGGAGTACCAAACTGCAAAGGATGGTACCATCCTAGTAAACAGTCGGATCAGTGTTCCTAATGATAGGAGTCTAAAGGAAGAGATTATGAGGGAGGCTCATAAATCTAGATTCCCGGTTCATCCTGGTGCGACCAAGATGTATCAGAACCTTAAGAAGTTCTATCATTGGATCCGTATGAAGGCCGATGTCGCGGAATGGGTGGCCAAGTGTTCCACTTGCCAACTCATCAAAGCAGAACATCACGTGCCTAGTGGGTTATTACAAAGCTTGCCTATTCCAGAATGGAAATGGGATCACATCACAATGGACTTTCTGACTGGGTTCCCTACCACGAGGAATAAGAAAGATGCGGTTTGGGTTGTGGTTGATCGCCTAACCAAATCAGCACACTTCCTGGCTATTAAAAAGTCGGATGGGGTAGATCAGATTGTACGTAAGTACATTGATGAGATCGTCCGACTACATGGTGTGCCGGCAAGCATAGTATCAGATAGGGATTCAAGGTTCACATCTTACTTCTGGAAGGCTTTCCAAAAAGCTTTAGGAACAAGAGTGAACATGAGTACAGCCTATCACCCACAGACGGATGGACAGTCTGAACGTACGATCCAGACATTGGAAGATATGTTGCGAGCATGTGTTCTAGACTGGGGTGATTCCTGGGAGAAACATCTACCTCTGGTAGAATTTGCTTACAACAATAGCTTCCATAGTAGTATTGGCATGTCGCCATACGAAGCTCTGTATGGGCGTCCATGCAGGACACCCTTATGCTGGACCCAAGTTGGGGAACGCAGCATGATTGGTCCGGAGATTGTCGAAGAGACAACCGAAAAGATCAAGTTCTTGAGGGACAAGATGAGACAGGCACAAGACCGCCAAAAGAACTATGCAGATCGAAGAAGGAAAGATCTCGAGTTCCAAGTAGGTGACTTGGTGTATCTCAAAATGATTACCTACAAAGGACGAGTCCGGATCTCCAGAAGACGGAAGTTAGATCCAAGATACTTGGGGCCGTTCAAGGTCATTGAAAGAGTTGGGATGGTGGCCTATAAGTTGGACTTGCCGGCCAAGATGGACGCATTCCATAATGTGTTCCACGTCTCCCAACTTCGGAAATGTTTGACGGACCAAGACATCGCTCTTCCTGCCATTCCAGACGATCTTGGTAAGAACCTAAGCTTGGAAACAAGACCAGTTCGAATCATAGATAGGATGGAAAAGCAACAAGGAAGAAGACGGTCCAGATGGTCAAGGTCGTCTGGGACTGTAATGGTCAAGATATAATCACTTGGGAAACCGAAGCTATAATGAAAGCAGAGTACCCAGAGTGGTTGGATCAGTTTGTTTCCGAGGAAGCATTCGATTCGGATTCGAGGACGAATCCATCCCAAGGGGGGGAGACTTGTCACGCCCCCAATCCTGAGTAGGATTGTTGGGACGGCCATGGTTCGAGGAAACGTGCAAGCCAGTCCTAGGACATCAAGGCAAGCATTCCATGGTCGAGAAAGAAGGTTAAGGACATAAGGAAACTTAGACTTAACCTTATACAAGCTAAGAGACAGCTAGGACGAGTAAGACGGTAGCTGGACGAAGTGGACGAGTAGCTCGGCCAGCTCAATAAGCTAGGTTCAGTTCACTCCAGCTCAGTCCCTACTAAGTCAGCTCCACTAGCTGGACTACTAGCTCACTCAGCTGAGGCAGCTGAGAGTCAGCTCATCTCAGCTAGACGGACTGTCCGGTCTTTAGGCCGATGGTCCGGGTCCGGGTCAGTGGCGGGCTGTGAGGTCCGGCCATGAGGCCATGGGCTGTTGGGTCTTAGGACAAGGCCATGGGCTAAGTCCAGGAGGCTTGGGGCGTGGGTTGGGCTTGTGGCCGACCCCAAACCCAATCAGAAAGGGCGAAGGGATGCAAGTGGCCGAAAGGGGACAACCCTTGGCCGATGGTGCCCATTCGCTAGCAAGTCATGCCTGTTCGTGGGGCAAGACTTACCCCCTCGTTTTCTATAAATATGGGGGCTCTCTGGTCGATTTCATTATCCAATTCCAGAGTAAAATACTCAGAGAAACCGTAGAGAGAAAGAGAGAGTTCCGGCCAAGAGAAGGGCCGATTGTGGTGGTGTTGTGTTCCGGCGACTCTGATCGTTTGAGAACTAACTCCGGTCAAGAATGGGAGATCAAGACAAGGAGAAGAGCATGGAGAACCCAGACGTGGTTCACAAGGTATGTGATGGGCCTTGGCTCCATCAGACCGAACGGACGGTCCATGCGACCGCACCGCGGCTCTGCTCGGTTCCTAAGTCCCATCCGGCTCTCCTTATCTGTTTCAATTCGTTTTCTTCTGGTTCCTTGGCAACCCTGGCCCCTTGTGTGGACGGTTTGGGTGATTTTGGCCCATGAGCTGTGTTTAGTACACATAGGACGTCCGTGGGTGTCCGCCAGCACACAAGGACGTCCGTGGATGTCTGTGGCTGTCCTAAAGCACACACTGGACGTCTGTGGCTGTCGTGTGTGTCCGGTCTGTCCGTCAGCACACATAGGACTTCCGTGGCTGTCCAGTCAGTAACAATCAGCACGTTGGTCCTTTGGACTCAAGACGTGCTGACCCTTCCCGTGGACTGTTCGGTGGTGATTTTTGGCCCACGTGGGCTGTCTGTTCAGTACACACAGGACGTCCATGGGTGTCCGTCAGCAACGCACAGGACATTCCTGTGTGTCCGTCAGCTCATAGAGGACGTCCGGGGC
>NW_026014522.1:0-52500 GCF_020379485.1 Brassica napus
GATAGGGTCAGCGTGCTGAGTCCGAGACCAATGTGCTGATATTGTGTACTGAGGGAAGCCCGGATGTCCTGTGTGTTGCTGACGGACACAGACGACACACACGACACAAACACAGAACGGACAGCCACAGACGTCCTGTGTGTGCTGACAGACACAGACGAACACACACGAACACACGGATAGCCACTGACGTCCTGTGTGTGCTGGTGGACACCCATGGACGTCCTGTGTGTACTGAACAGACAGCCCACTTGAGACAAATCACCCAAACAGTCCACGGGAAGGGCCAGCTAGCAGAGTCCAACGACCAACGTGCTGATATGTGTACTGAAGGACAGCCACGGACGTATGGTGTGCTGACGGACACAGACGGACACACGGAAAGCCACGGACGTCCTGTGTGTGCTGGCGGACACCCACAGACGTCCTGTGTGTACTGAACAGACAGCCCACGAGGGCCAAAATCACCCAAACAGTCCACAAGAAGGGTCACGTGCGGATTCCAAGGACCAACGTGTGTATTTGTACTGATGGACAGCCACGGATGTCATTTGTGTGCTGACGGACACACACGGACACACCGGACATACACGTACAGCCACGAACGTCCTATGTGGCTGACGGACACACACAGATAGCCACGACATCCTGTTGTGGTTCTGACGAACACCACAGACGTCCTGTGTTTGTACTGAACAACAGCCCAAGTGGGCCAAAATCAACCAAACAGTCCACAGGAAGGGCCAGCGTGCTGAGTCCAGGACCAGCGTGCTGATATGTGTACTGATGGATAGCCACGGACTTCCTGTGTGTGCTGACGGACACACACGGACGTCCTGTGTGTTGACAGAGACACAACAGACGTCATGTGTGTGCTGACGGAGACACACGGGACGTCCTGTGTGTGCTGACGGACAGCCACGAACGTCCTGTGTGTCTGGCGGACACGCACAGATACACGCGGACACACACACGGACAGCCACATACATCATGTGTGGTGCTAACGGACAGCCACGGACAGCCACAGACGTCCTGTTTGTGCTAGCGGACACCCACAGACGTCTGTGTGTACTGAAAAGACAGCCCACGTGGCCAAAATCACCCAAACAGTCCACGGAAGGGCCAGTGTGCTGAGTCCGAGGACCAACGTGCTGATATGTGTACTGATGGACAGCCACGGACGTCAGTGTGTGCTGACGGCCACAGACGGACACACACGACGGACACACACGGACAGCCACAGATGTCCTGTGTGTGCTGGTGGACACCCACGGACGTCCTGTGTGTACTGACCAGACAGCCCACGGGGCCAAAATCACCCGAACAGTCCACGGGAAGGGTCAGCGTGCTGAGTCCAAGGACCAACGTGCTGATATGTGTATTGATGGACAGCCACGGACGTCCGTGTGTGCTGATGGACACACACGAACAGCCCAGGACATCTTGTGTGCTGACGGACACAGACGGACGTCCTATGGGTGCTGACGGACACCCACGGACGTCCTGTGTGTACTGACCAGACAGCCCACGTGGGCCAAAATCACCCGAACAGTCCACAGGGGATAGGGTCAGCGTGCTGAGTCCAAGGACCAATGTGCTGATATGTGTACTGAGGGACAGCCACGGATGTCCTGTGTGTGCTGACGGACACAGACGGACACACACGAACACACGGACAGCCACGGACGTCCTGTGTGTGCTGACAGACAACAGACAAACACACACGAACACACGACAGCCACTGACGTCCTGAGTGTGCTGGTGGACACCCACGGACGTCCTGTGTGTACTGAACAGACAGCCCACGAGGGCCAAAAGCACCCGAACAGACCACCGGAAGGGTCAGCATGCTGAGTCCAAGGGCCATGGACGTCATGTCTGTGCTGACAGACACACACACACGCCACGAACGTCCTGTGTGTGTCCTGACGGACACACACAGACGTCCTGTGTGTACTGAACAGACAGCCCACGTGGGCCAAAATCACCCAACAGTCCACGGGAAGGGCTAGGGTGTTGAGTCCAAGGACCAGCGTGCTGATATGTGTACTGACGGACAGCCACGGACGTCCTGTGTGTGTTGACGGACACACACAGACCACACGAACGTCCTGTGTGTGCTGACGGACACACACGGACGTCCTGTGTGTGCTGACGGACACACACGGACGTCCTGTGTGTGCTGACAGACACACACGGACGTCCTGTGTGTGCTGACAGACACACACGGACGTCCTGTTGTGTGCTGACAGACACACACGGACGTCCTGTGTGTGCTAACGGACAGCCACAGACGGTACAGATGTCATGTGTGTGCTGACGGACACCCCCGGATGTCCTGTGTGTACTGAACAGACAGCCTACGTGGGCCAAAATCACCCAAACAGTCCACGGGAAGGGCCAGCTAGCTGAGTCCACGACCAGGGTGCTGATATGTGTACTGATCAACAGCCACAGACGTCCTGTGTGTGCTAACGGACACACACGGACAGCCACAGACAGCCATGGACGTCCTGTGCGTGCTGACAGACAGCCACGGACGTCCAGTGTGTGCTGCGGACACCCACGAACTTTCTGTGTGTACTGAACAGACAGCCCACGTGGGCCAAAATCACCCAAACAGTCCACAGGGAGGGTCATCGTGCTGAGTCCAAGGACCAACGTGCTGATATGTGTACTGGTGGACAGCCACGAATTTCCTGTGTGGGCTGACGGACAGCCACAGACGTCCTGTTTGTGCTGATGGACACACACAGACGTTCTGTGTGTGCTGACGGACCCACACGGACACACACGGACACACACGGACACAGACGGACATACACGGACATCCACGGACGTCCTGTGTGTGCTGACCGACATCCACGGACGTCCTGTGTATGCTGGCGGACACCCACGGACGTCCTGTGTGTGCTGGCGGACACCCACGGACGTCCTGTGAGTACTGAACAGACAGCCCCTGTGGACCAAAATCACCCAAACAATCCACAGGAAGGGCCAGCATGCTGAGTCCAAGGACCAACATGCTGATATGTGTACTGATGGACAGCCACGGACATCCTATGTGTGCTGACGGACACAGACGGACTCACACGTCCTGTGTGTGCTGAAGGACACACACGGACGTCCTGTGTGTGCTGAAGGACACCCACTGACGTCTTGTGTGTCCTGATGAACACACACAGACACACACGGGGACACACAGACAGCCACGGACGTCCTGTGTGTGCTGACGGACTGCCACAGATGTCATTTGTGTGCTGGCGGACACCCACGGACATCATGTGTGTACTGAACAGACTGCTTACGTGGGCCAAAATCACCCAAACAGTCCACGGGAAGGGCCAGCGTGCTGAGTCCAAGGACCAACGTGCTGATATGTGTACTGATGGAGAGCCACGAACGTCCTGTGTGTGCTGACGGACACAGATGGACACGCACAGACACACATGGACAGCCTCATACATCATGTGTGTGCTGGCGGACACCAACAGACGTCCTATGTGTACTAAACAGACAGCCCACGTGGCCAATATCACCCAAACAATCCACGGGAAGGGTCAGCATGCTGAGTCCAAGGACCAACGTGCTGATATGTGTACTGATGGACAGCCACAGACGTCCTGTGTGTGCTGACGGAAACACACAGACACACACAGACAGCCATAGACATCCTGTGTGTTCTGACGGACACACACGGACGTCCTGTGTGTGCTGACGGACACCCACGAAAGTCCTGTGTGTACAGAATAGACAGCCCACGTTGGCCAAAATCACCTGAACATTCCACGGGAAGGGCCAGCGTGCTGAGTCCAAGGACCAGCGTGCTGATATGTGTACTGATGGACAGCCACGGACGTCATGTGTGTGCTGACGGACACACAAGGACACACACGGACAGCCACAGATGTCTTGTGTGTGCTGACGGACAGCCACGGAAAGCCACAGACGTCCTCTGTGTTATGGCGGACACCCACAGACAGCCCACGTGGGCCAAAATCACCCAAACAGTCCACAGGATGGGCTAGCGTGCTGAGTCCAAGGACCAGCATGCTGATATGTGTACTGAAGGACAGCCATGGACGTCCTGTGTAGGCTGACAGACACACACAGACATACACGATCACACACGGACGTTCTGTGTGTGCTGACGGACACAACCGGATGTCCTGTGTGTGCTGACGAACAGCCAGTGACGGCCACGACTGTAAGACCCGAACCCTGGCCTCTCGACCTGATGGAGTCCGCAGGCTTACTTATTTATTTCTTTGCTTGTTTGATCCATTTTAAGTCTTTTAGTTACTAAGTCATATTTGAATATGAGGTTCATAAACAAAGGAACAGATTGCACAGCGGAATAACAATGTATAAACTTTGTATTACTTGGAAACATGAGATTCAATACACAACTTCTTAACAGTCTCATAGACAATCACTAGTTCATCCCTAGCATCATCTAACCACACGTTACACAGTCTCTCACTGACCGAGCCTTCACGGCTCCTTGGCTTGACCAGAACCATCCTTAGTTCCTGAAACCACAACCAGATAAGCATTAATCATAACCGAAAATAGAACGGATTGATTCTACAATGCTTGGCTTGGTTCCTAGAACTTAGATAAACCTCAGTCAACATAATCATAAAACGTATGAACCTACCTATCGTATCCTAAGTCATTCAACCAACCACCCCATGTCTTAGAATCAGATAGATAGTCCAGAATAGATAAATAGAACACACGAACAGATCCGGATTGTCCCCAAAGACCAATCCGTCTAACCGGATAGAATCTAGGTGCGACCGGCCAATGAAGTCCGGCTCAATGGCCCAACGGACTCCCTTACCTGATCCGGCCTTAGGCCTGGATCCAATCGGCCGAGTAAGCCTCAAGCCTAATCCGGAAGGCTTAGCAACCGGTCAGACCTTGCGACTCTACCTTGGCTTAGACAAACCGTGACCTTGTCCTAACTAGACAAGCCATAGGCTGATCCATAAGGATCGGTCCTAACCTGTCCCGAAAGACACCGTTTGGAACATGCACCCTTTGGCCAATCATGCCTCTTGGTCCTCGTACCTTTTGATGTTCGTAACCTTTGGTATCTCGTACCTTTTGGTCACTGACACCCTTTGTCAACTCACAACCTTTGGACACTCATGACTCTTGACAACTCGTGCCCTTTGGGTCATTCCCAACCGTTTGTCCTAACCGCCCAGTCTTGGTGCAATCGGATCAACCGACTAACCGACCCGTGTCTAGGCTAGCGGTTTGATTATGGTCGGCCAAAACCTAGGGACATGTCCCTTGGGCTCAACCAACACAACCTTTCGTGTTTAACCAGAGAGAAGAGAAGAGAAACGAATTGAAACAGATAAGGAGAGCCGGATGGGACTTAGGAACCGAGCAGAGCAGCGGTGCGGTCGCATGGACCGTCTGTTCGGTCTGAAGGAGCCACGGCCCATCACATACCTTGTGAACCACGTCTGGGTTCTCCATGCTCTTCTCCATGTCTTGATCTCCCATTCTTGACCGGGGTTAGTTCTCAAACGATCAGAGTCGCCGGAACACAACACCACCACAATTGGCCTTTCTTTTGGCCGTAACTCCCTCTTTCTCTCTACGTTTTTCTCTGAGTATTTTACTCTGGAATTGGATAATGAAATCAACAGGAGAGGCCCCATATTTATAGAAAACGAGGGGGTAAGTCTTGCCCCACGAACAGGCACGACTTGCTAGCGAACGGGCACCATCGGCCAAGGGTTGTGCCCTCTCGGCCAGTTGCATCCCATCGCCCTTTCTGACTGGGTTTGGGGTCGGTCATAAGCCCAACCCACTCCCCAAGCCTCCTGTACTTAGCCCACGGCCTTGTCCAAAGACCCAACAGCCCAAGACCTCACAGCCCGCCACTGACCCGGACCCGGACCATCGGCCTAAAACCCGAACAGTCCGTCTAGCTGAGGTGAGCTGACTCTCAGCTGCCTCAGCTGAGTGAGCTTGCAGTCCAGCTAGTGGAGCTGACTTAGTAGGGACTGAGCTGGAGTGAACTAAACCTAGCTTCATTGAGCTGGTCGAGCTACTCGTCTACTTCGTCCAGTTACCGTCTTACTTGTCCTAGTTGTCTCTTAGCTTATATAAGGTTAAGTCTAAGTTTCCTTATGTTCTTAACCTTGTTTCTCGACCATGGAATGCTTGCCTTGATATCCTAAGACTGGCTGGTACGTTTCCTCGAACCATGGCCGTCCCGACAATCCTTTCCAGGATTGGGGGCGTGACAACTTTCCCCCACTTGTAATGGATTTGTCCTCGAATCCGGTGATGATTATACCTTGTCCCAAGACAAAATATTCCAACCGAACATATTCTAGTGTTGATCAGAGAATAGAACAAGCTTGATTCAGAACCACCAAATGACCACTTCGATGATCAAATTCCTTTGACCATCGTTGTTCAAGTCTCCCCAACTTGATAAGGATTTAACCACAAAAATCCTTTCAAGGTTACTTTTCTGGTTTCGCTTATGGCACCCTTACTTGTCTACTTCGACCATGGTCGAGGGCCCATCAAGCATCCATTCAAGTGATACTTGTAATTCCATCCAAAGACATTCCTTGTGTCACTGGCCGAACTCTCCAGGTTGCGGTCCTAGTAACCAACAAGTCTATGTCTTTCCTTTCAATAGCATCTTCTTCAGATTTTATTCTTTCTCTGATCATAGTCCAAGACTAGATCGTATTCAGTCCCTAGGAACATGCTGCATACTCGAGCCTTAGTAGATTTGGCCAATCCCCACACCACTCGATGTACCAGTCAAGTCCTCACGAACTTGTTCCAGTCTTTAGGCTGCTCTTCCTACAACGAGTCCTAACAGATTGTTATGGTTCTTTGTCCTTCACGGACAATAAGGTTCGTGACCTCAGCCACAACGTACTGGATCATCCCCTTAACCGGCCACAACCTTTTCAGGCTTGGCCACATTGTGATCTTAGTCCCTCCAGACTAAAAGCACCTCAGACTTGACTTCTATCCTTCACTGGACTTTGTCATAATTCGATCCTGGTCCTTCCTTGGACTCGATCGTACTCTTGTCCTGGTCCACTCAGGGACTCGACCGTTTCACCCCTACCATAGGTCCATCTCCGAATAGGTTGTGGCCTGATCCTCGTCCATTACTGGACTTGATCATTCTCAACCGTAGGTCAAACTCCGACTTGGTTGTACTGCGACCATGGTCCTCTCTCGGACATGGTCAATTTCGGCCCTGCCATCTCGGCCGGAGCCGACAGAAACGGATTCTAGGACAGCGGAGCTGTCCCTGGTTCCAGTTCAATCATAAATGGATCCGACCTATCAGGGGGGACACCCTGTAGCGAACAGAACACACTTGGGAACTCAGACACCAACGAATCCTCAGAAATGTCTTTCAGACAGACATAACTGTCAGGCTCTGTAGTTGTAATTGTAGCCAAAAAGGACTGACAACCCTGTTCCAGCATCCGAATCGCTCGAACTGCTGAAACCACTACTTTCTCTTGAGCCAGACATAGACATTGGTACTGGATCGGATGAAGCCGAGTCTCCAATTGCACACAACCTTTATGGCAATCGAGAGTGGCTCGATACATTCCCAACCAGTCCATACCTAGGATCATCTCGTGATTCTTTAGGTGGACACAGACCTGATTCACAGGGAAGACCTTTCCCTGGATCTGCACTGGGATATTCGACATGAGATCTAGTGAGTTCCTGGCTTGCCCACCGACTGCCCTCACTATCCCAAAATTATCACCAGCGTACAGACATAACAGATCCTTTCCGACCAGTCCCGGACTCACAAAACCTATGCGTAGCCCCTGCGTCGGAAAGTACGTGGGTTTTTACACCACCAATCATGAGGGTTCCTATCAGAGACCCCCATCAGAATCCCCTAGACCACATTCTAGGTTCCAGACCAAGCATTACTACTTGAATGTAAAAAGATAAATTTAGAGATTGCCAGAGATCGAATCAAAAGATCCGGAAGCTCCGTCGTCTCGTGACAGTTTATACACCCTCGGTGTTGTGGTTGGTTTTCCTTGGGACGCCTTGCCTGTGTCTCCACGGCCCTTCCCCTGACTTCCTTGCAGCTTGGGACACTCCGATTGGGAATGTCCTTGCTGGCCACAATGGAAACAAGTCATCTGGCCGCTTCTACCAGATGGGTTCGGTCGAGGACAGTTCTGAACCCCATGGTCCATGCTGCCACAATGAACACAAGCCCCCTTGGCCTTCCAGCACTCACCAGGATGGTTCCGTCCACATTTGGAACACGCAGGTCGGCCACCAGAGGTCTTGCCTCCGTCCACCCGGTCCCATTTTCTCTTTTTATCATTAGTCTTGCCCGATGGGCCTGACTGTGGCTTAGCCTTAAGCTTTGCTTCTTCAGCCAAGTTAGACTCCAACAAATCCACCCGTTCCACTTCCAGTGGGTACCTAGATGAGTAGGATTTTGGTTTGATCACACATTTGGAAAACGTCCCATACCATTCTCCTAAGCGTCTTACTATTGCAAATGCTCACACCATTCACAATAGCAATTATAATATACCTCAATCTCCAGCATACTAAGATACTTAACATCATGTTCTTCCAATGATTGGAACGAACACCCTGAGTTTCCTCATTCTTTCTTTGGACGGATTCAGATTGGAATTGATTCATTTCATCCAACTAGATCTAAGGAAACCTACCTTAACTTATACCGAGTCCTAGCTGATCCATCTGATCACAAGTCCACTCGTGTACTGGTCATGTAGTGTCTCCTTTGAGTAAGATATAACATTGCATATGCTTTACTTATTATGAACGGCCATCAAGGGATAACACTTAACTTCAGTAGAATGCTGCACGTTTATTTCAACCTAAGCCACTCTCTGGTCCATGTTACTTCCCTTGTTCAGGTCATTCATAAACAAGTCTTGCATTGCGTCCATCCCTTCCAACCTGTCTATTACTCCTAAATACTAGATCGACCAACCTTTCTGTTTTAGGTTCTTGCCCTTGGAAAATGTATCTTGGCTAAGCCGGTTCACCTTAGAACTCCCACAGTCACAAGCATGATACCTATCTTACCTCAACTCTTTCTTGGCTCACCCCAACTAAGGTTTCATAGTCATCATAGTTTTGGAATAACTTCGGTATGAAACTCATAATCTTTGAGCGTTGTCCTAAACAGGATCAAGCATGCTCTGATACCAACTTGTAAGACCCGAACCCTGGCCTCTCGACCTGATGGAGTCCGCAGGCTTACTTATTAATTTCTTTGCTTGTTTGATCCATTTTAAGTCTCTTAGTTACTAAGTCATATTCGAATATGAGGTTCATAAACAAAGGAACAGATTGCACAGCGGAATAACAATGTATAAACTTTGTATTACTTGGAAACATGAGATTCAATACACAACTTCTTAACAGTCTCATACACAATCACTAGTTCATCCCTAGCATCATCTAACCACACGTTACACAGCCTCTCACTTACCGAGCCTTCACGGCTCCTTGGCTTGACCAGAACCATCCTTAGTTCCTGAAACCACAACCAGATAAGCATTAATCATAACCGAGAATAGAACGGATTGATTCTACAATGCTTGGCTTGGTTCATAGAACTTAGATAAACCTCAGTCAACATAATCATAAAACGTATGAACCTACCTACTGTATCCTATGTCATTCAACCAACCACCCCTTGACTTAGAATCAGATAGATAGTCCAGAATAGATAAACAGAACACACGAACAGATCTGGATCGTCCCCACAGAAGTCCGGATAAAATCTAGGTGCGACCGGCCAATGAAGTCCGGCTCAATT
Organism: Brassica napus; assembly: GCF_020379485.1. NCBI lineage: Eukaryota > Viridiplantae > Streptophyta > Magnoliopsida > Brassicales > Brassicaceae > Brassica > Brassica napus. The sequence continues at coordinate 9,849 of NW_026014522.1, forward strand.
GCCAAACGGACTCCCTTACCTGATCCAGCCTTAGGCCTGGATCCAATCGGCCGAGTAAGCCTCAAGCCTAATCCGGAAGGCTTAGCAACCGGTCAGACCTTGCGACTCTACCTTGGCTTAGACAAACCGTGACCTTGTCCTAACTAGACAAGCCATAGGCTGATCCATAAGGATCGGTCCAAACCTGTCCCGAAAGACACCGTTTGGAACATGCACCCTTTGGCCAATCATGCCTCTTGGTCCTCGTACCTTTTGATGTTCGTAACCTTTGGTATCTCGTACCTTTTGGTCACTGACACCCTTTGGCAACTCACAACCTTTGGACACTCATGACTCTTGACAACTCGTGCTTTTTGTGTCATTCCCAACCATTCTTCTTAACCGCCCAGTCTTGGTGCGATCGGATCATCCGACTAACCGACCCGTGTCTAGGCTAGCGATTTGATTATGTTCGGCCAAAACCTAGGGACGTGTCCCTTGGACTCAACCAACACAACCTTTCGTGTTTAACCAGAGAGAAGAGAAGAGACACGAATTGAAACAGATAAGGAGAGCCGGATGGGACTTAGGAACCGAGCAGAGCCGCGGTGCGGTCGCATGGACCGTCCGTTCGGTCTGATGGAGCCACGGCCCATCACATACCTTGTGAACCACGTCTGGGTTCTACATGCTCTTCTCCTTGTCTTGATCTCCCATTCTTGACCGAGGTTAGTTCTCAAACGATCAGAGTCGCCGGTACACAACACCACCACAATCGGCCTTTCTCTTGGCCGGAACTCTCTCTTTCTCTCTTTCTTTCTCTCTACGTTTTTCTCTGAGTATTTTACTCTGGAATTGGATAATTAAATAACCAGGAGAGGCCCCATATTTATAGAAAACGAGGGGGTAAGTCTTGCCCCACGAACAGGCACGACTTGCTAGCGAACGGACACCATCGGCCAAGGGTTGTGCCTTCTCGGCCAGTTGCATCCCATCGCCCTTCTGATTGGGTTTGGGGTCAATCATAAGCCCAACCCACGCCCCAAGCCTCCTGGAATTAGCCCACGGCCTTGTCCAAAGACCCAACAGCCCAAGGCCTCATGGCCGGACCTCACAGCCCGCCATGGCAGGATGACCTGAATGTCCCAAGTGTGGTAAGAACCATCCAGGTAAATGCTGGAAAGCCATGGGAGCTTGTGTGAGATGTGGCAGCTTGGATCATTCCATCCGAGATTGCACTCGACCAAGCCGGACTCAGGGCCAATCCAGTGGCAGCGGCTCTCGGACTTGTTTCCATTGCGGCCAAAGCGGACACTTCCAAAGTGAATGTCTTAAGCGGCAAGGAGGACAAGGGAAGGGTCGTGGAGACACGGGAAAGTCAACCCAGAGCAGGCTAACCACAACACCAAGGGTGTATGAGCTGTCCCGTGACGACGTCGCTTCTGGATCGTTTGATTCGATCTCTGGTAATTCCTGAATTTATCTGTTTACATTCAATAGAATGCTTGGTCTGGAACCTAGAGTGGCTAGGGGATTCTGATGTGGGTCTCTTATAGGGACCCTCATGATTGGTGGTGTTGAAACCCACGTGCTTCTCGACACAGGGGCTACACATAGTTTTGTGAGTCCGGAACTGGTCGGAAAGGGTCTGTTCTGCCTCTGTTCTGGGGATAATTCGAGACTAGTGAGGGCGGCCGGTGGGCAAATCATGCACTCAATAGGGCTCATGACTAATATCCAGGTAATGATCCAGGAGAAAAATCTGCCTGTAGATCTGATTGTGTTGCACCTACAGAATCACGATGTGATCCTAGGCATGGATTGGTTGGGAAAATATCGGGCCACTCTCGATTGCCACAGAGGATGTGTACGGTTGGAGACTGGACTTCACCCGATCCAGTACCAAAGTCTGAATATGAGTCCGGCTCTGGATAGAGTAGTGGTGTCAGCAATCCGAGCAGAACGGATGCTTAGACGGGGTTGTGAAGCATATTTGACCACAATTACCACTATGGAGCACGGCAGGTCTGATGATCAGAAAGATCTAACTGAGGACCCGTTGGTGTCTGAGTTCCCAGATGTGTTCCGTTCACTACAGGGTGTCCCCCCTGATAGGTCGGATTCATTTACGATTGAACTAGAACCAGGGACAGCTCCGCTGTCCAAGAGTCCGTACCGAATGGCTCCGGCCCAGATGGCCGAGCTAAAGAAGCAATTAGAAGAATAGCTGGACAAGGGGTTCATACGTCCAAGTAGCTCTCCTTGGGGTGCACCAGTCCTCTTTGTGAAAAAGAAGGATGGTAGCATGCGTCTGTGTATTTACTATCGAGGGTTGAACAGGGTTACTGTGAAGAACAAGTACCCGTTGCCCAGAATAGATGAGTTGTTGGATCAACTCAAAGGAGCCAAGTGGTTTTCTAAGATTGATTTGGCCTCAGGGTATCATCAGATCCCTATAGAGCCAAATGATATTAGAAAGACAGCATTCCGGACCAGGTACGGCCACTACGAGTTTGTGGTTATGCCATTCGGTCTGACTAATGCGCCTGCTGCATTCATGAAAATGATGAACAGCGTGTTCCGAGATTTCCTGGACGAATCAATGATCATCTTCATTGATGATATCCTGATTTACTCCAGGGATGAGGAATCTCATCGGAAACACCTGAGAGCCGTGCTGGAACGATTACGGGAACACAAGCTCTATGCAAAACTCAGTAAATGCAGTTTTTGGAAGAAGAGCATTGGGTTTCTCGGCCACATTGTGTCCGGTGAGGGCGTCTTGGTGGATCTAGAGAAGATCAGGGCAATCAAGGATTGGCCTCGACCACGCAGTGCCACGGAAGTCAGAAGCTTCCTAGGGCTGGCAGGTTATTATAGAAAGTTTGTGAAAGGATTCGCAAGCTTGGCTCAGCCTATGACACGGTTGACCGGGAAGGACGTTAAGTTCACATGGTCTGAGGAGTGTGGGAAATTTTTTTCTGCGCTTAAGGACATGCTGACTAGCGCACCCATTCTGTTTCTTCCAGAGGCCGACCAACCCTATGTGGTTTATACGGATGCGTCCATAACAGGACTAGGTTGCGTATTAACCCAGCATGGGAAGGTCATCGCCTATGCGTCAAGGCAGGTGAGAAAACATGAGGGAAACTACCCCACCCATGACCTTGAAATTGCTGCGGTTGTGTTCGCCTTAAAGATTTGGCGATCATACTTGTATGGTGCCAAGGTTCAGATACTTACGGACCATAAGAGTCTTAAGTATATATTCACCCAGCCTGAGTTAAACTTAAGGCAGAGAAGGTGGATGGAGTTTGTAGCTGATTACGATCTGGATATCACCTATCATCCGGGAAAGGCTAATCTGGTCGCAGATGCCTTGAGCCGGAGAAGGGCCGACGTATCAGCCGAACGAGAAGCGGACGACCTGGACGGTACGGTTTGTGCCCTACGGTTGAACGCATCGACCAAAGAGTCTGAACCATTCTGATTAGAGGTGGTCAATCAGGCCGACCTGCTTACCCGCATTCGGTTGGCTCAAGGTCAGGACGAGAACCTAAACAAGGTTTCTCAGAATGATAGGACGGAGTACCAAACTGCAAAGGATGGTACCATCCTAGTAAACAGTCGGATCAGTGTTCCTAATGATAGGAGTCTAAAGGAAGAGATTATGAGGGAGGCTCATAAATCTAGATTCCCGGTTCATCCTGGTGCGACCAAGATGTATCAGAACCTTAAGAAGTTCTATCATTGGATCCGTATGAAGGCCGATGTCGCAGAATGGGTGGCCAAGTGTTCCACTTGCCAACTCATCAAAGCAGAACATCACGTGCCTAGTGGGTTATTACAAAGCTTGCCTATTCCAGAATGGAAATGGGATCACATCACAATGGACTTTCTGACTGGGTTCCCTACCACGAGGAATAAGAAAGATGCGGTTTGGGTTGTGGTTGATCGCCTAACCAAATCAGCACACTTCCTGGCTATTAAAAAGTCGGATGGGGTAGATCAGATTGTACGTAAGTACATTGATGAGATCGTCCGACTACATGGTGTGCCGGCAAGCATAGTATCAGATAGGGATTCAAGGTTCACATCTTACTTCTGGAAGGCTTTCCAAAAAGCTTTAGGAACAAGAGTGAACATGAGTACAGCCTATCACCCACAGACGGATGGACAGTCTGAACGTATGATCCAGACATTGGAAGATATGTTGCGAGCATGTGTTCTAGACTGGGGTGATTCCTGGGAGAAACATCTACCTCTGGTAGAATTTGCTTACAACAATAGCTTCCATAGTAGTATTGGCATGTCGCCATACGAAGCTCTGTATGGGCGTCCATGCAGGACACCCTTATGCTGGACCCAAGTTGGGGAACGCAGCATGATTGGTCCGGAGATTGTCGAAGAGATAACCGAAAAGATTAAGTTCTTGAGGGACAAGATGAGACATGCACAAGACCGCCAAAAGAACTATGCAGATCGAAGAAGGAAAGATCTCGAGTTCCAAGTAGGTGACTTGGTGTATCTCAAAATGATTACCTACAAAGAACGAGTCCGGATCTCCAGAAGACGGAAGTTAGATCCAAGATACTTGGGGCCGTTCAAGGTCATTGAAGAGTTGGGATGGTGGCCTATAAGTTGGCCTTGCCAGCCAAGATGGACGCATTCCATAATGTGTTCCACGTCTCCCAACTTCGGAAATGTTTGACGGACCAAGACATCGCTCTTCCTGCCATTCCAGACGATCTTGGTAAGAACCTAAGCTTGGAAACAAGACCAGTTCGAATCATAGATAGGATGGAAAAAGCAACAAGGAAGAAGACGGTCCAGATGGTCAAGGTCGTCTGGGACTGTAATGGTCAAGATATAATAACTTGGGAAACCGAAGCTATAATGAAAGCAGAGTACCCAGAGTGGTTGAATCAGTTTGTTTCCGAGGAAGCATTCGATTCGGATTCGAGGACGAATCCATCCCAAGGGGGGGTGACTTGTCACGCCCCCAATCCTGAGTAGGATTGTTGGGACGGCCATGGTTCGAGGAAACGTGCAAGCCAGTCCTAGGACATCAAGGCAAGCATTCCATGGTCGAGAAAGAAGGTTAAGGACATAAGGAAACTTAGACTTAACCTTATACAAGCTAAGAGACAGCTAGGACGAGTAAGACGGTAGCTGGACGAAGTGGACGAGTAGCTCGGCCAGCTCAATAAAGCTAGGTTCAGTTCATTCCAGCTCAGTCCATACTAAGTCAGCTCCACTAGCTGGACTACTAGCTCACTCAGCTGAGGCAGCTGAGAGTCAGCTCATCTCAGCTAGATGGACTGTCCGGTCTTTAGGCCGATGGTCCGGGTCCGGGTCAGTGGCGGGCTGTGAGGTCCGGCCATGAGGCCATCGGCTGTTGGGTCTTAGGACAAGGCCATGGGCTAAGTCCAGGAGGCTTGGGGCGTGGGTTGGGCTTGTGGCCGACCCCAAACCCAATCAGAAAGGGCGAAGGGATGCAAGTGGCCGAAAGGGGACAACCCTTGGCCGATGGTGCCCATTCGCTAGCAAGTCATGCCTGTTCGTGGGGTAAGACTTACCCCCTCGTTTTCTATAAATATGGGGGCTCTCTGGTCGATTTCATTATCCAATTCCAGAGTAAAATACTCAGAGAAACCGTAGAGAGAAAGAGAGAGTTCCGGCCAAGAGAAGGGCCGATTGTGGTGGTGTTGTGTTCCGGCGACTCTGATCGTTTGAGAACTAACTCCGGTCAAGAATGGGAGATCAAGACAAGGAGAAGAGCAAGACCGAACCCAGACGTGGTTCACAAGGTATGTGATGGGCCTTGGCTCCATCAGACCGAACGGACGGTCCATGCGACCGCACCGCGGCTCTGCTCGGTTCCTAAGTCCCATCCGGCTATCCATCAGTACACATATCAGCACGTTGGTCCTTGGACTCAGCACCCTGGCCCTTCTTGTGGACTGTTTGGGTGATTTTGGCCCACGTGAGCTGTCTGTTCAGTACACAGAGGACGTCCGTGGGTGTCCGCCAGCACACATAGGACGTCCGTGGATGTCTGTGGCTGTCCTACAGCACACACTGGACGTCTGTGGCTGTCCGTGTGTGTCCGTGTCTGTCCGTCAGCACACATAGGACTTCCGTGGCTGTCCATCAGTACACATATCAGCACGTTGGTCCTTGGACTCAGCGTGCTGACCCTTCCCGTGGACTGTTCGGGTGATTTTGGCCCACGTGGGCTGTCTGTTCAGTACACACAGGACGTCCATGGGTGTCCGTCAGCACGCACAGGACATTCATGTGTGTCCGTCAGCTCATAGAGGACGTCCGGGGCTGTCCGTGTGTGTCCGTCAGCACACACAGGACGTCCATGACTGTTCATCAGTACACATATCAGCATGTTGGTCCTTGGACTCAGCACGTTGACCCTTCCCGTGGACTGTTCGGGTGATTTTGGCCCACGTGGGCTGTCTGGTCAGTACACACAGGACGTCTGTGGGTGTCCGCCAGCACACATAGGACGTCCGTGGCTGTCCGTGTGTGTTCGTCTGTGTGCGTCAGCACACACAGGACGTCCGTGGCTATCCATCAGTACACATATCAGGACGTTGGTCCTTGGACTCAGCACGCTGGCCCTTCCTGTGGACTGTTTGGGTGATTTTGGCCCACGTGGGTTGTTTTTTCAGTACACAGGACGTCCGTGGGTGTTCGCCAGCACACACATGACGCCTGTGGCTTTCCATGGCTGTCCGTCAGCATACACAGAACGTCTGTGGCTGTCTGTGTGTGTCCGTGTGTGTCTGCCAGCATACACAGGATGTTGGTGGCTGTCCGTTGCTGTCTGTCAGCACACACAGGACGTCCGTGTGTGTCCGTCAGCACACACAGGACGTCCGTGTGTATCCGTCAGCACACACAGGACGTCCGTGTGTGTCCGTCAGCACACACAGGACGTCCGTGTGTGTCTGTCAGCACACACCTGACGTCCGTGGCTGTCCATCAGTACACATATCAGCACACTGGTCCTTGGACTCATCATGCTGGCCCTTCCCAAGGACGGTTTGGGTGATTTTGGCCCACGTGGGCTGTCTGTTCAGTACACATAGGACGTCCGTGGGTGTCCATCAGCACACACAGGACGTCCGTGGGTGTTCGTCTGTACACACAAGACATCCGTGGCTGTCCGTGTGTGTCCGTGTGTGTCTGTCAGCACACACATGACGTCTGTGGCTGTCCATCAGTACACATATCAGCATGTTGGTCATTGGACTCAGCATGCTAACCCTTCTCGTGGACTGTTCGGGTGATTTTGGCCCACGTGGGCTATCTGTTCAGTACACACAGGACGTCTGTGGGTGTCCGTAAGCAGTCAGCACACACAGGACGTGTGTGGATGTCCGTCAGCACACATAAGACGTTCGTGTGTGTCCGTCAGCACACACTGGACGTCCGGGGCTGTCCGTGTGTGTCCGTGTGTGTCCGTCAGCACACATAGGACGTCCGTGGCTGTCCATCAGTACACATATAAGCACGTTGGTCCATGGACTCAGCACGCTGACCCTTCCCGTGGACTGTTCGGGTGATTTTGGCCCACGTGGGATGTCTGGTCAGTACACACAGGATGTCCGTGGGTGTCCTCCAACACACACAGGACGTCTGTGGCTGTCCGTGTGTGTCCGTCTGTGACCATTAGCACACACAGGACGTCCGTGTCTGTCTATCAGTTCACATTTCAGCACGTTGGTTCTTGGACTCCGCACGCTGGCCCTCCCCGTGGACTGTTTGTGTGATTTTGGCCCACGTAGGCTGTCTGTTCAGTACGCACAAGATGTCTGTGGATGTCCGCCAGGACACAGAGGACGTCCGTGGCTGTCCGTCTGTGTCCGTGTGTGTCTGTGGGTGTCCGCCAGCACACACAGGATGTTCGTGGCTGTCAATGGCTATCCGTCAGCACACACAGGACGTCTATGTGTATTCGTCAGCACACACATGACGTGTGTGTGTGTCTGTGTGTGTCCGTCAGCACACACAGGAAGTCCATGGCTGTCCGTCAGTACACATATCAGCACGCTGGTCCTTGGACTCAGCACGCTGGCCCTTCCCGTGGACTGTTTGGGTGATTTTGGCCCACATGGGCTGTCTGTTCAGTACACACATGACGTCCGTGGGTGTCCGTCAGCACACTACAGGACGTCAGTGGCTGTCCGTGTGTGTCTGTGTGTGTCCGTCAGCACACACAGGACGTCCGTGGCTGTCCATCAGTACACATATCAGCACGTTGGTCCTTGGACTCAGCACGCTGACCCTTCCCGTGGACTGTTCGGGTTATTTTGGCCCTCGTGGGCTGTCTGTTGAGTACTCACAGGACGTCTGTGGGTGTCCGCCAGCACACACAGGATGTCCGTGGCTGCCTGTGTGTGTCCGTGTGTGTCCGTCTGTGTCCGTCAGCACTCACAGGATGTCCGTGGCTGTTCATCAGTACACATATCAACACGTTGGTCATTGGACTCAGCACGCTGGCCCTTCCCGTGGACTGTTTGGGTCATTTTGGCCCACGTGGGCTGTCTGTTCAGTACACACAGGACGTCCCTGGGTGTCCGCCAGCACACACAGGATGTTTGTGGCTGTTAGTGGCTGTCCGTGTGTGCCCGTGTGTGTCTGTGGGTGTCTGCCAGCATACACAGGACGTTCGTGGCTGTCCGTGGCTGTCTGTCAGCACACAAATGACGTCCATGTGTGTCCATCAGCACACACAGGACGTCCGTGTGTGTGCGTGTGTGTCATTCAGCACACACAGGATGTCCGTGGCTGTCCATCAGTACACATATCAGCACGCTGGCCCTTCCCGTGGACTGTTCGGGTGATTTTGGCCCACGTGTACTGTCTGTTCAATACACAAAGGACGTCCGTGGGTGTCCGTCAGCACACACAGGACGTCCGTGGGTGTCCGTCTGCACACACAGGACGTCCGTATGTGTCTGTGTGTGTCCGTCAGCACACACAAGACGTCCGTGGCTCTCCATCAGTACACATATCAGCACGTTGGTCCTTGGACTCAGCATGCTGACCCTTCCCGTGGACTGTTCGGGTGATTTTGGTCCACGTGGGCTGTCTGTTCAGTACACACAGGACGTACGTGGGTGTCCGTCAGCACGCACAGGACATTCGTGTGTGTCCGTCAGCTCATAGAGGACGTCCGGGGCTGTCCGTGTGTGTCCGTCAGCACACACAGGACGTCCATGACTGTTCATCAGTACACATATCAGCATGTTGGTCCTTGGACTCAGCACGTTGACCCTTCCCGTGGACTGTTCGGGTGATTTTGGCCCACGTGGGCTGTCTGGTCAGTACACACAGGACGTCTGTGGGTGTCCGCCAGCACACATAGGACGTCCGTGGCTGTCCGTGTGTGTTCGTCTGTGTGCGTCAGCACACACAGGACGTCCGTGGCTATCCATCAGTACACATATCAGGACGTTGGTCCTTGGACTCAGCACGCTGGCCCTTCCTGTGGACTGTTTGGGTGATTTTGGCCCACGTGGGTTGTTTTTTCAGTACACAGGACGTCCGTGGGTGTTCGCCAGCACACACATGACGTCTGTGGCTTTCCATGGCTGTCCGTCAGCATACACAGGACGTCTGTGGCTGTCTGTGTGTGTCCGTGTGTGTCCGTCAGCACACACAGGACGTCCGTGTGTGTCTGTCAGCACACACAGGACATCCGTGGCTGTCCATCAGTACACATATCAGCACACTGGTCCTTGGACTCATCATGCTGGCCCTTCCCAAGGACGGTTCGGGTGATTTTGGCCCACGTGGGCTGTCTGTTCAGTACACATAGGACGTCCGTGGGTGTCCATCAGCACACACAGGACGTCCGTGGGTGTTCGTCTGTACACACAAGACATCCGTGGCTGTCCGTGTGTGTCTGTCAGCACACACATGACGTCTGTGGCTGTCCATCAGTACACATATCAGCATGTTGGTCATTGGACTCAGCATGCTAGCCCTTCCCGTGGACTGTTCGGGTGATTTTGGCCCACGTGGGCTATCTGTTCAGTACACACAGGACGTCTGTGGGTGTCCGTCAGCAGTCAGCACACATAGGACGTGTGTGGATGTCCGTCAGCACACACAAGACATCCGTGTGTGTCCGTCAGCACACACAGGACGTCTGGGGCTGTCCGTCTGTGTCTGTGTGTGTCCGTCAACACACATAGGACGTCCGTGGCTGTCCATCAGTACACATATAAGCACGTTGGTCCTTGGACTCAGCACGCTGACCCTTCCCGTGGACTGTTCGGGTGATTTTGGCCCACGTGGGATGTCTGGTCAGTACACACAGGATGTCCGTGGGTGTCCTCCAACACACACAGGACGTCTGTGGCTGTCCGTGTGTGTCCGTCTGTGACCGTCAGCACACACAGGACGTCCGTGTCTGTCTATCAGTTCACATTTCAGCACGTTGGTTCTTGGACTCCGCACGCTGGCCCTCCCCGTGGACTGTTTGGGTGATTTTGGCCCACGTGGGCTGTCTGTTCAGTACACACAAGATGTCTGTGGATGTCCGCCAGGACACAGAGGACGTCCGTGGCTGTCCGTCTGTGTCCGTGTGTGTCTGTGGGTGTCCGCCAGCACACACAGGATGTTCGTGGCTGTCAATGGCTATCCGTCAGCACACACAGGACGTCTATGTGTGTCCATCAGCACACACATGACGTGTGTGTGTGTCTGTGTGTGTCCGTCAGCACACACAGGAAGTCCATGGCTGTCCTTCAGAACACATATCAGCACGCTGGTCCTTGGACTCAGCACGCTGGCCCTTCCCGTGGACTGTTTGGGTGATTTTGGCCCACATGGGCTGTCTGTTCAGTACACACATGACGTCCGTGGGTGTCCGTCAGCACACTATAGGACATCAGTGGCTGTCCGTTTGTGTCTGTGTGTGTCCGTCAGCACACACAGGACGTCCGTGGCTGTCCATCAGTACACATATCAGCACGTTGGTCCTTCGACTCAGCACGCTGACCCTTCCCGTGGACTGTTCGGGTTATTTTGGCCCTCGTGGGCTGTCTGTTGAGTACTCACAGGACGTCTGTGGGTGTCCGCCAGCACACACAGGATGTCCGTGGCTGCCTGTGTGTGTTCGTGTGTGTCCGTCTGTGTCCGTCAACACTCACATGACGTCCGTGGCTGTTCATCAGTACACATATCAGCACGTTGGTCCTTGAACTCAACACGTTGGTCATTGGACTCAGCACGCTGGCCCTTCCCGTGGACTGTTTGGGTCATTTTGGCGCACGTGGGCTGTCTGTTCAGTACACACAGGACGTCCGTGGGTGTCCGCCAGCACACACAGGACGTTTGTGGCTGTTAGTGGCTGTCCGTGTGTGCCCGTGTGTGTCTGTGGGTGTCTGCCAGGATACTCAGGACGTTCGTGGCTGTCCGTGGCTGTCTGTCAGCACACAAATGACGTCCATGTGTGTCCATCAGCACACACAGGACGTCCGTGTGTGTGCGTGTGTGTCATTCAGCACACACAAGATGTCCGTGGCTGTCCATCAGTACACATATCAGCATCCTAACCCTTCCCGTGGACTGTTCGGGTGATTTTGGCCCACGTGGGCTATCTGTTCAGTACACACAGGACGTCTGTGGGTGTCCGTCAGCAGTCAGCACACACAGGACGTGTGTGGATGTCCGTCAGCACACATAAGACGTCCGTGTGTGTCCGTCAGCACACACACGACGTCTGGGGCTGTCCGTGTGTGTCCGTGTGTGTCCGTCAGCACACATAGGACGTCCGTGGCTGTCCATCAGTACACATATAAGCACGTTGGTCCTTGGACTCAGCACGCTGACCCTTCCCGTGGACTGTTCGGGTGATTTTGGCCCACGTGGGATGTCTGGTCAGTACACACAGGATGTCCGTGTGTGTCCGTCTGTGACCGTCAGCACACACAGGACGTCCGTGTCTGTCTATCAGTTCACATTTCATCACGTTGGTTCTTGGACTCCGCACGCTGGCCCTCCCCGTGGACTGTTTGGGTGATTTTGGCCCACGTGGGCTGTCTGTTCAGTACACACAAGATGTCTGTGGATGTCCGCCAGGACACAGAGGACGTCCGTGGCTGTCCGTCTGTGTCCGTGTGTGTCTGTGTGTGTCCGCCAGCACACACAGGACGTTCGTGGCTGTCAATGGCTATCCGTCAGCACACACAGGACGTCTATGTGTGTCCGCCAGCACACACAGGACGTCTATGTGTGTCTGTGTGTGTCCGTCAGCACACACAGGAAGTCCATGGCTGTCCTTCAGTACACATATCAGCACGCTGGTCCTTGGACTCAGCACGCTGGCCCTTCCCATGGACTGTTTGGGTGATTTTGGCCCACATGGGCTGTCTGTTCAGTACACACATGACGTCCGTGGGTGTCCGTCAGCACACTACAGGACGTCAGTGGCTGTCCGTGTGTGTCTGTGTGTGTCCGTCAGCACACACAGAACGTCCGTGGCTGTCCATCAGTACACATATCAGCACGTTGGTCCTTGGACTCAGCACGCTGACCCTTCCCGTGGACTGTTCGGGTTATTTTGGCCCTCGTGGGCTGTCTGTTGAGTACTCACAGGACGTCTGTGGGTGTCTGCCAGCACACACAGGATGTCCGTGGCTGCCTGTGTGTGTCCGTGTGTGTCCGTCTGTGTCCGTCAGCACTCACAGGACGTCCGTGGCTGTTCATCAGTACACATATCAGCACGTTGGTCCTTGAACTCAACACGTTGGTCATTGGTCTCAGCACGCTGGCCCTTCCCGTGGACTGTTTGGGTCATTTTGGCCCACGTGGGCTGTCTGTTCAGTACACACAGGACGTCCGTGGGTGTCCGCCAGCACACACAGGACGTTTGTGGCTGTTAGTGGCTGTCCGTGTGTGCTCGTGTGTGTCTGTTGTTGTCTGTCAGCATACACAGGACGTTCGTGGCTGTCCGTGGCTGTCTGTCAGCACACAAATGACGTCCATGTGTGTCCATCAGCACACACAGGACGTCCGTGTGTGTGCGTGTGTGTCATTCAGCACACACAGGATGTCCGTGGCTGTCCATCAGTACACATATCAGCACGCTGGCCCATCCCGTGGACTGTTCGGGTGATTTTGGCCCACGTGGACTGTCTGTTCAGTACACAAAGGACGTCCGTGGGTGTCCGTCAGCACACACAGGACGTCCGTGGGTGTCCGTCAGCACACACAGGACGTCCGTGTGTGTCTGTGTGTGTCCGTCAGCACACAGAAGACGTCCGTGGCTGTCCATCAGTACACATATCAGCACGTTGGTCCTTGGACTCAGCACGCTGGCCCTTCCCGTGGACTGTTTGGGTGATTTTGGCCCACGTGGGCTGTCTGTTCAGTACACAAAGGACGTCCGTGGGTATCCGCCAGCACACACAGGACGTCCGTGGCTGTCCGTCAGCACACACAAGACGTCCGTGACTGTCCATGTGTGTCCGTGTGTGTCCGTCAGCACACACAGGAGGTCCGTGGGTGTCCGTCAGCACACACAGGAGGTCCGTGGGTGTCCGTCAGCACACACAGGACGTCCGTGTGTGTCCGTCACCACACACAGGACGTCCGTGGCTGTCCATGTGTGTCCGTCAGCACACACAGGACATCCGTGGCTGTCCATGTGTGTCTGTGTGTGTCGGTTATGGACCGCGACCGCATTACTCTACCAGAACCACGGTTATAACCAATCCCAACACATCAACAAGGCCAAGCAAATGTACAGAAGGAGTTGAAGAAGAATTGGATGAAAAGAATGAGAAGAATAGGACACAATCCAAACGCCCATGGCTAGAGCGGTTCGGACTGTCCGATTGTCTTAGCCGATGAGTCGGTGGTTACCCACTGACCCTATCTTGTAAGACCCGTTCCTGGTCTCTTGACCCAACTGGATACGAATGCTTACTTATTATTTTCTTTGCTTGTTTGATCCATTTTAAGTCTTTTATTTGCTAAGTCATATTCGAATATGAGGTTCATAAACAAAGGAACAGATTGCACACCGGAATAACAATGTATAAACTTTGTATTACTTAGAAACATGAGATTCAATACACAACTTCTTAACAGTCTCATAGACAATCACTAGTTCATCCCTAGTATCATCTAACCACACGTTACACAGCCTCTCACTGACCGAGCCTTCACGGCTCCTTGGCTTGACCAGAACCATCCTTAGTTCCTTGTGAACCACGTCTGGGTTCTCCATGCTCTTCTCCTTCTCTTGATCTCCCATTCTTGACCGGAGTTAGTTCTCAAACGATCAGAGTCGCCGGAACACAACACCACCACAATCGGCCTTTCTCTTGGCCGGAACTCTCTCTTTCTCTCTTTCTCTCTCTCTACGGTTTCTCTGAGTATTTTACTCTGGAATTCGATAATGAAATCGACCAGAGAGCCCCCATATTCATAGAAAACGAGGGGGTAAGTCTTGCCTCACGAACAGGCATGACTTGCTAGCGAATGGGCACCATCGGCCAAGGGTTGTCCCCTTTCGGCCACTTGCATCTCTTCGCCCTTTCTGATTGGGTTTGGGGTCGGCCACAAGCCCAACCCACGCCCCAAGCCTCATGGACTTAGCCCATGGCCTTGTCCTAAGACCCAACAGCCCAAGGCCTCATGGCCGGACCTCACAGCCCGCCACTAACCCGGACCCGGACCATCGGCCTAAATCGCGGACAGTCTGTCTAGCTGAGATGAGCTGACTCTCAGCTGCCTCAGCTGAGTTAGCTAGTAGTCCAGCTAGTGGAGCTGACCTAGTAGGGACTGAGCTGGAGTGAACTGAACCTAGCTTCCTTGAGCTGGCCGAGCTACTCGTCCACTTCGTCCAGCTACCGTCTTACTCGTCCTAGCTCTCTCTTAGCTTGTATAAGGTTAAGTCTAAGTTTCCTTATGTCCTTAACCTTCTTTCTCGACCATGGAACGCTTGCCTTGATGTCCTAGGACTGGCTTGCACGTTTCCTCGAACCATGGCCGTCCCAACAATCCTACTCAGGATTGGGGGCCTGACAAGTCTCCCCCCTTGGGATGGATTCGTCCTCGAATCCGAATCGAATGCTTCCTCGGAAACAAACTGATCCAACCACTCTGGGTACTCTGCTTTCATTCTAGCTTCGGTTTCCCAAGTGATTATATCTTGACCATTACAGTCCCAGACGACCTTGACCATCTGGACCATCTTCTTCCTTGTTGCTTTTTCCATCCTATCTATGATTCGAACTGGTCTTGTTTCCATGGTTAGGTTATTACCAAGATCGTCTGGAATGGCAGGAAGAGCGATGTCTTGGTCCGTCAAACATTTCCGAAGTTGGGAGACATGGAACACATTATGGAATGCGTCCATCTTGGCCGGCAAGTCCAACTTATAGGCCACCATCCCAACTCTTTCAATGACCTTGAACGGCACCAAGTATCTTGGATCTAACTTCCGTCTTCCGGAGATCCGGACTCGTCCTTTGAAGGTAATCATTTTGAGATACACCAAGTCACCTACTTGGAACTCGAGATCTTTCCTTCTTCGATCTGCATAGTTCTTTTGGCGGTCTTGTGCCTGTCTCATCTTGTCCCTCAAGAACTTGATCTTTTCGGTTGTCTCTCCGACAATCTCCGGACCAATCATGCTGTGTTCCCCAACTTGGGTCCAGCATAAGGGTGTCCTGCATGGACGCCCATACAGAGCTTTGTATGGCGACATGCCAATAATACTATGGAAGCTATTGTTGTACACAAATTCTACCAGAGGTAGATGTTTCTCCCAGGAATCACCCCAGTCTAGAACACATGCTCGCAACATATCTTCCAATGTCTGGATCGTACGTTCAGACTGTCCATCCGTCTGTGGGTGATAGGCTGTACTCCTGTTTACTCTTGTTCCTAAAGCTTTTTGGAAACCCTTCCAGAAGTAAGATGTGAACCTTGAATCCCTATCTGATACTACGCTTGCCGGCACACCATGTAGTCGGACGATCTCATCAATGTACTTACGTACAATCTGATCTATCCCATCCGACTTTTTGATAGCCAGGAAGTGTGCTGATTTGGTTAGGCGATCAACCACAACCCAAACCGCATCTTTCTTATTCCTCGTGGTAGGGAACCCAGTCACAAAGTCCATTGTGATGTGATCCCATTTCCATTCTGGAATAGGCAAGCTTTGTAATAACCCACTAGGCACTTGATGTTCTGCTTTGATAAGTTGGCAAGTGGAACACTTGGCCACCCATTCTGCGACATCGGCCTTCATACGGATCCAATGATAGAACTTCTTAAGGTTCTGATACATCTTGGTCGCACCAGGATGAACCGAGAATCTCGATTTATGAGCCTCCCTCATAATCTCTTCCTTTAGACTCCTATCATTAGGAACACTGATCCGACCGTTTACTAGGATGGTACCATCCTTTGCAGTTTGGTACTCCGTCCTATCATTCTGAGCAACCTTGTTTAGGTTCTCGTCCTGACCTTGAGCCAACCGAATGCGGGTAAGCAGGTCGGCCTGATTGACCGCCTCTAATCCGAGTGGTTCAGACTCTTTGGTCGATGCATTCAACCGTAGGGCACGAACCGAACCGTCCAGGTCGTCCGCTTCTCGTTCGGCTGATACGTCGGCCCTTCTCCGGCTCAAGGCATCTACGACCAGATTAGCCTTTCCCGGATGATAGGTGATATCCAGATCGTAATCAGCTACAAACTCCATCCACCTTCTCTGCCTTAAGTTTAACTCAGGCTGGGTGAATATATACTTAAGACTCTTATGGTCCGTAAGTATCTGAACCTTGGCACCATACAAGTATGATCGCCAAATCTTTAAGGCGAACACTACCGCAGCCATTTCAAGGTCATGGGTGGGGTAGTTTCCCTCATGTTTTCTCAACTGCCTTGACGCATAGGCGATGAACTTCCCATGCTGGGTTAATACGCAACCTAGTCCTGTTATGGACGCGTCCGTATAAACCACATAGGGTTGGTCGGCCTCTGGAAGAAACAGAATGGGTGCGCTAGTCAGCATGTCCTTAAGCGCGGAAAAACATTTCCCACACTCCTCAGACCATGTGAACTTAACGTCCTTCCCGGTTAACCGTGTCATAGGCTGAGCCAAGCTTGCGAATCCTTTCACAAACTTTCTATAATAACCTGCCAGCCCTAGGAAGCTTCTGACTTCCGTGGCACTGCGTGGTCGAGGCCAATCCTTGATTGCCCTTATCTTCTCTGGATCCACCGAGACGCCCTCACCGGACACAATGTGGCCGAGAAACCCAATGCCCTTCTGCCAAAAACTGCATTTACTGAGTTTTGCATAGAGCTTGTGTTCCCGTAATCGTTCCAGCCCGGCTCTCAGGTGTTTCCGATGAGATTCCTCATCCTTGGAGTATATCAGGATATCATCAATGAAGATGATCACTGATTCGTCCAGGAAATATCATCAATGAAGATGATCACTGACTCGTCCAGGAAATCTCGGAACACACTGTTCATCATTTTCATGAATGCAGCAGGCGCATTGGTCAGACCAAATGGCATAACCACAAACTCGTAGTGGCCGTACCTGGTCCGGAATGCTGTCTTTCTAATATG
Source organism: Brassica napus (assembly GCF_020379485.1). Classification (NCBI taxonomy): domain Eukaryota; kingdom Viridiplantae; phylum Streptophyta; class Magnoliopsida; order Brassicales; family Brassicaceae; genus Brassica; species Brassica napus. Next base: position 27,456 of record NW_026014522.1, read on the forward strand.
ATTTGGCTCTATAGGGATCTGATGATACCCTGAGGGCAAATCAATCTTAGAAAACCACTTGGCTCCTTTGAGTTGATCTAACAACTCATCTATTCTGGGCAACGGGTACTTGTTCTTCACAATAACCCTGTTCAACCCTCGATAGTCAATACACAGACACATGCTACCATCCTTCTTTTTCACAAAGAGGACTGGTGCACCCCAAGGAGAGCTACTTGGACGTATGAACCCCTTGTCCAGCAATTCTTCTAATTGCTTCTTTAGCTCGGCCATCTCTGTAACACCCCCGAACCGTCCTAGACATATGGTCGACCCACCGGCCAACAATCAAACAAGAACATGACCGACGGACGACCCACACCAAGGGTTGGAGATGAAAGGCCAACCGGCCAGCCAACAATCAAACAAGAACATGACTGACCGTCCAACCCAACACCATGGTCCGGAAGCACTACGTGACGGGCTAGGGACAATCCGGTCAGAGTCACAAACTTTACTCCACGACCTAGACCAGTTCATCCACTAACTCGTCCCGCTGCGTCAAGGCATAAGGCTTTGCAACCCGTACCTAGAGTTAGCGTTTTCCGTTAGATCAAGGCCTAAGGCTTTTCAACCCGTACCACGACCTAACGTTGTGTTAGACCGGACTAGTCAAATATCAGAGTACTCATGAAGCGCATATAAAACAATTACTTTATTTATTCGAGAAATATCCATACATTGATATAATTCGAGACCGGTCCCGGCCTAATGCCAAATCGAGTCAACTAAACACAAATCCACAATACCGTTTACAAAAGGCATGAAAATCTACACCGGCGGTCCTAACGTCCAGCACGAAGCTATCCGATCATCCTTACCTAAAGCGACCTGCAAAAAGGACAACGGAGTTGGATGAGTAACCTAATGTTACTCAGTGAGCTGGCGGCCTCTACCCGCAACCTAGACTCTAACCCGGACAACCCAAAATAACAATCAATCTAGCCCTAGCATGCAATAAAAGCTAAGGCTAAGCAAACCACTACTAAGTTAGACTTGGCCTCCTGCCATGATCTAGCTTCAAGTAACGGGAACCTGCATAAAAACAAGTCAACAACCAATCCCTAGTTAACCATATATACGCCTGAGTTCAGTACTCATGTAGTGTTAGACACTTAGACTATACAAGTATCACTAGTCGATCGACCAACAATCAAACAAGAACATGATCGGCCAACCAGTGATACAGCATAGCTTTAATATCCACCACCCTTCACAAGCAATCCCTCAAACACATACAGGCCAACGTCAGGCCTACACTAACAAAATACACACCAAGCCTAATCCGGTACCTAAACCGGACTTATGACTTAATGTCAGAACCTGCAAGCAAATCAGTCAACCACAAACACAATCACAATAATAAGACTATGAGAATCTACGACTCGATCTAACTCATAACACCGTATATCGGTGCTACGCTAACTTGAGGGTTCCATAACCCTCTACGACACTCTAACACAACACTCTAACCTGGGCCCTGGTGACTTCGTGTTCCTCCTCCCTATCGGCAATATCCTATCTTCCTACCACAAAGGCCAGAAGAAGGAACTTTCAACCGACCGCGGCCCACAGTCATTCAGGTCACCGCGCGACAGCCCACAGTCCTTCGGGTCACTGCCACATTACACCGTCGTGTAATACTCAGCCATAGTACATGACACCGTTCGTCTGAGTCTTCCCGATCCAGCGAATAAGGGGTTTCCTTGAACCCGCTGGGTACGAGGCCGAGGAAACACTAATCACCCCTAAACAAGCCTAGTATGGGCGGGTTACACACATACTGTCGGCACCACTCACACAACACAAACTCAATCTAGAACCTAACCTAAGGCTAAAGTTCCAGATCCTAACTAGACACTCAACTCTACAACACAAACCAGTAGTACCAGTGGTCCGGCCTATATGGCCTAAGACCCTTAGTACTAACTACTAAACAATAATATCAATACTAAACAATACAATCAAACCGTTACCCAGATAGTCCAGCCTCCCGCTGAGAAACTATCTTTAAAGATAACGGGAACCTGCACTCAACCATATCAACACGCAAGAATAGAAAACATGATGCATCCTATTCTTAGCCATAATCAGGTTATCAACTCAGTCTTAATTCCATTCATCTCAGCTTAGCCCTTGCTAAACTGAGTCCGGTTCCATAAATAAAATAACCCTAAGGACTCTACCATTCAATAGCGTGATCAATCTACTCTATATGCGACTCTATCTACCCTAAATTCCAAGTGGAATTCAAACAAACCAACTCACAAAACTACCCTAAATTCCAAGTGGAATTCACACAAAACCAACTCACAGTGTTCTAGGCGAGAAGCAGCTGGTTGATCGGAGAGGACTTGGCCAAAACCCAATGGACGCCTTGACTGGACTGGACTGGACTGATCTTGACTTGGACATAACCTCGGCTTCATCATGAAGAAACTGACACGTCTGGACAGACTGATCTGGACAGAATCTCCTTTAGCTGCTGGACAGTTCTTCGGACAATTCGGCGGAGTATCGAGGAGAACGTCGACTGATCTGAACCCATGGAACTGAACTAATCTTGGACAGCACCTTCACTTAATTGTAGGAGAATATGACTGGCTTGGACGAATTGAATTGGACAGAGCTTCCGCGTCACAATCGTAGAGAATCGCCGATTGGACGGAACTGGCCTTCTCGGTGGAGTATCGGTCTTCAGAATCGACCATACTCTAGAATCGATCACTTCCTTTCTCTCTCTCTCTCTCTCTCTATAGCCACGTTGACTTGACTCCCATCTGATCTGATCTTCACTTGATTGACCTTCAGTTGGACAGAACCTTCTCAAGGCGATGACTCGAAATCAATAGAGAACTGATCTCGAAAACTCTCTAAAACTCTCGAAATAGCTCGGAATCACTTGCTTTCTTTTTCTACTTCTTTCTCTCTCTCTCTCTCACGTTTTTCTCTGAGTTTCAGGTGTGCTGGATGGTTTGAAATGAGCTGGGGTCGTGGGGTTTATATAGGATGCAGCAACCAATCAGAAACAAGCCGTGTGGCAGCCCGTGTGTCGCTTCGCATGGCTCCGGACGCATGCGTCGCGGCACCTTGTGCTCCACATGTCTGATGGCATGACCAGGACATCATGCAGAGTGACACCATGCCCTCCAGATGTCTGATCCACGGCCTGACCTCATCCAGATTGACACTCAGCGCACACATGTCGCTCAGCATGCTCCGATCGCAGGTTTCGCGGCACCTCGTGCTTCTGGGTGTCAATCAGCATGCTGTGCTCTCCTGGGCTTCAACACCTCCTGCTTCCCTTGCCACATACCATGCCAGGCAGGTTACATCACGTCCTTATCTCATAGATAAGGCCAGCTCGAGCTTCTCGGTCCATTCGACTGATTTCGACTCTTCCGGTGAATTTTCGTCCCGCGATCAATCCCGAATATTTTTCTACGCCTGTTCTGATGAGATGAATATTTTTAATAAACTCCAAGTGAATCCTGACCTTGATGGAAAATATTTCCCGAGCCTCCGGCTTCCTCGAAAAATCGATAATACCAAAATTAGGGTTTTCGCCCAACTTCGGGTTTTCCCGTCGTGCTTCAATCCCGTCGTGCTTGCTTCCCGTCCTGCTTAATTCCCGTCCTGCTTCCGACTTATAATGTCTTCAGAATAATATTTTACTGATACGAAGATATTCCGAGAAAACTTCGCGATGAAGAAACGTCAATCTTCAAAAACGTCAAGCTTCTAAACCGTCGTGCTTCCAAAAATGTTATGCTTCCAAAACATCCTTCTGATCAATCTAACACTTTTCTAACCATGGTCCAGCAGCTTATGGTTCACCCATGATCAATTCTTCGACCATCCATTGCCCGCGGTACGACCACTAAATAATAATTTTTTTTTTTAACGGGTTTCTACATTCTCCCCCCCTTAATAGAATTCGTCCTCGAATTCTTAGTTGCGCCGTTGCTCGTCTTCACAACATTCTCCACTCGTCTCCATAACCTCTTTACTCTGTCCAAAACTGTTCCTTGAGTGTCCTCCTCAAGGCCTCCACAATCGTCTTCTGTTGAATGATCGCTGGATCATCTCTTATTGTTGCTCTGCCATAACACACTGATTGCCCATGATACTATCTTGTCCTTTTGGTAGATATCATCCTTGTCCAGATTCCTCAAACCCTTTCTTAATCTTCGTCTTCCCAAATACTGATGAAGTTCTTCCCCAATGAAGTCTTGTTTCCTCCCATCTGTCCAGTCCATACCACTGTCCAGTTCACTGAATCTGCCTCCACTCTTTCGCTTCGGGTTTGGGTTTGGCCTCGAACTCCCTCCACTTTAAGGTTTTCATCCCTTAAAGTTCCGATCAACAAACATACTTACTCGCTGCAACTCAAAAGAACACCTCACATGCAAGTTAGTAGACAATTAACCAAATAATCTACTAACCCAGCAAATACTAACAATGCAACCTAACCGCAATTCTAACCAGCAACCTAACAGTTCTACCCAAGCAACCTAACAGTTCTAGATTCCACTATCTCAATCCTAATTCCTAAACCACAAATCCTATCGCTGGACGTGACCGGTTTCCCTAATGCCTTTTGTGACCCAATTTGACTCGATAAATATTTAAAACCGATTAAATCATGAGTTCCGGAAGCATGGACGAAACCATGCTCTGATACCACCTCTGTAACACCCCCGAACCGTCCTAGACATATGGTCGACCCACCGGCCAACAATCAAACAAGAACATGACCGACGGACGACCCACACCAAGGGTTGGAGATGAAAGGCCAACCGGCCAGCCAACAATCAAACAAGAACATGACTGACCGTCCAACCCAACACCATGGTCCGGAAGCACTACGTGACGGGCTAGGGACAATCCGGTCAGAGTCACAAACTTTACTCCACGACCTAGACCAGTTCATCCACTAACTCGTCCCGCTGCGTCAAGGCATAAGGCTTTGCAACCCGTACCTAGAGTTAGCGTTTTCCGTTAGATCAAGGCCTAAGGCTTTTCAACCCGTACCACGACCTAACGTTGTGTTAGACCGGACTAGTCAAATATCAGAGTACTCATGAAGCGCATATAAAACAATTACTTTATTTATTCGAGAAATATCCATACATTGATATAATTCGAGACCGGTCCCGGCCTAATGCCAAATCGAGTCAACTAAACACAAATCCACAATACCGTTTACAAAAGGCATGAAAATCTACACCGGCGGTCCTAACGTCCAGCACGAAGCTATCCGATCATCCTTACCTAAAGCGACCTGCAAAAAGGACAACGGAGTTGGATGAGTAACCTAATGTTACTCAGTGAGCTGGCGGCCTCTACCCGCAACCTAGACTCTAACCCGGACAACCCAAAATAACAATCAATCTAGCCCTAGCATGCAATAAAAGCTAAGGCTAAGCAAACCACTACTAAGTTAGACTTGGCCTCCTGCCATGATCTAGCTTCAAGTAACGGGAACCTGCATAAAAACAAGTCAACAACCAATCCCTAGTTAACCATATATACGCCTGAGTTCAGTACTCATGTAGTGTTAGACACTTAGACTATACAAGTATCACTAGTCGATCGACCAACAATCAAACAAGAACATGATCGGCCAACCAATGATACAGCATAGCTTTAATATCCACCACCCTTCACAAGCAATCCCTCAAACACATACAGGCCAACGTCAGGCCTACACTAACAAAATACACACCAAGCCTAATCCGGTACCTAAACCGGACTTATGACTTAATGTCAGAACCTGCAAGCAAATCAGTCAACCACAAACACAATCACAATAATAAGACTATGAGAATCTACGACTCGATCTAACTCATAACACCGTATATCGGTGCTACGCTAACTTGAGGGTTCCATAACCCTCTACGACACTCTAACACAACACTCTAACCTGGGCCCTGGTGACTTCGTGTTCCTCCTCCCTATCGGCAATATCCTATCTTCCTACCACAAAGGCCAGAAGAAGGAACTTTCAACCGACCGCGGCCCACAGTCATTCAGGTCACCGCGCGACAGCCCACAGTCCTTCGGGTCACTGCCACATTACACCGTCGTGTAATACTCAGCCATAGTACATGACACCGTTCGTCTGAGTCTTCCCGATCCAGCGAATAAGGGGTTTCCTTGAACCCGCTGGGTACGAGGCCGAGGAAACACTAATCACCCCTAAACAAGCCTAGTATGGGCGGGTTACACACATACTGTCGGCACCACTCACACAACACAAACTCAATCTAGAACCTAACCTAAGGCTAAAGTTCCAGATCCTAACTAGACACTCAACTCTACAACACAAACCAGTAGTACCAGTGGTCCGGCCTATATGGCCTAAGACCCTTAGTACTAACTACTAAACAATAATATCAATACTAAACAATACAATCAAACCGTTACCCAGATAGTCCAGCCTCCCGCTGAGAAACTATCTTTAAAGATAACGGGAACCTGCACTCAACCATATCAACACGCAAGAATAGAAAACATGATGCATCCTATTCTTAGCCTAATCAGGTTATCAACTCAGTCTTAATTCCATTCATCTCAGCTTAGCCCTTGCTAAACTGAGTCCGGTTCCATAAATAAAATAACCCTAAGGACTCTACCATTCAATAGCGTGATCAATCTACTCTATATGCGACTCTATCTACCCTAAATTCCAAGTGGAATTCAAACAAACCAACTCACAAAACTACCCTAAATTCCAAGTGGAATTCACACAAAACCAACTCACAGTGTTCTAGGCGAGAAGCAGCTGGTTGATCGGAGAGGACTTGGCCAAAACCCAATGGACGCCTTGACTGGACTGGACTGGACTGATCTTGACTTGGACATAACCTCGGCTTCATCATGAAGAAACTGACACGTCTGGACAGACTGATCTGGACAGAATCTCCTTTAGCTGCTGGACAGTTCTTCGGACAATTCGGCGGAGTATCGAGGAGAACGTCGACTGATCTGAACCCATGGAACTGAACTAATCTTGGACAGCACCTTCACTTAATTGTAGGAGAATATGACTGGCTTGGACGAATTGAATTGGACAGAGCTTCCGCGTCACAATCGTAGAGAATCGCCGATTGGACGGAACTGGCCTTCTCGGTGGAGTATCGGTCTTCAGAATCGACCATACTCTAGAATCGATCACTTCCTTTCTCTCTCTCTCTCTCTCTCTCTATAGCCACGTTGACTTGACTCCCATCTGATCTGATCTTCACTTGATTGACCTTCAGTTGGACAGAACCTTCTCAAGGCGATGACTCGAAATCAATAGAGAACTGATCTCGAAAACTCTCTAAAACTCTCGAAATAGCTCGGAATCACTTGCTTTCTTTTTCTACTTCTTTCTCTCTCTCTCTCTCTCACGTTTTTCTCTGAGTTTCAGGTGTGCTGGATGGTTTGAAATGAGCTGGGGTCGTGGGGTTTATATAGGATGCAGCAACCAATCAGAAACAAGCCGTGTGGCAGCCCGTGTGTCGCTTCGCATGGCTCCGGACGCATGCGTCGCGGCACCTTGTGCTCCACATGTCTGATGGCATGACCAGGACATCATGCAGAGTGACACCATGCCCTCCAGATGTCTGATCCACGGCCTGACCTCATCCAGATTGACACTCAGCGCACACATGTCGCTCAGCATGCTCCGATCGCAGGTTTCGCGGCACCTCGTGCTTCTGGGTGTCAATCAGCATGCTGTGCTCTCCTGGGCTTCAACACCTCCTGCTTCCCTTGCCACATACCATGCCAGGCAGGTTACATCACGTCCTTATCTCATAGATAAGGCCAGCTCGAGCTTCTCGGTCCATTCGACTGATTTCGACTCTTCCGGTGAATTTTCGTCCCGCGATCAATCCCGAATATTTTTCTACGCCTGTTCTGATGAGATGAATATTTTTAATAAACTCCAAGTGAATCCTGACCTTGATGGAAAATATTTCCCGAGCCTCCGGCTTCCTCGAAAAATCGATAATACCAAAATTAGGGTTTTCGCCCAACTTCGGGTTTTCCCGTCGTGCTTCAATCCCGTCGTGCTTGCTTCCCGTCCTGCTTAATTCCCGTCCTGCTTCCGACTTATAATGTCTTCAGAATAATATTTTACTGATACGAAGATATTCCGAGAAAACTTCGCGATGAAGAAACGTCAATCTTCAAAAACGTCAAGCTTCTAAACCGTCGTGCTTCCAAAAATGTTATGCTTCCAAAACATCCTTCTGATCAATCTAACACTTTTCTAACCATGGTCCAGCAGCTTATGGTTCACCCATGATCAATTCTTCGACCATCCATTGCCCGCGGTACGACCACTAAATAATAATTTTTTTTTTTTAACGGGTTTCTACATTCTCCCCCCCTTAATAAAATTCGTCCTCGAATTCTTAGTTGCGCCGTTGCTCGTCTTCACAACATTCTCCACTCGTCTCCATAACCTCTTTACTCTGTCCAAAACTGTTCCTTGAGTGTCCTCTTCAAGGCCTCCACAATCGTCTTCTGTTGAATGATCGCTGGATCATCTCTTATTGTTGCTCTGCCATAACACACTGATTGCCCATGATACTATCTTGTCCTTTTGGTAGATATCATCCTTGTCCAGATTCCTCAAACCCTTTCTTAATCTTCGTCTTCCCAAATACTGATGAAGTTCTTCCCCAATGAAGTCTTGTTTCCTCCCATCTGTCCAGTCCATACCACTGTCCAGTTCACTGAATCTGCCTCCACTCTTTCGCTTCGGGTTTGGGTTTGGCCTCGAACTCCCTCCACTTTAAGGTTTTCATCCCTTAAAGTTCCGATCAACAAACATACTTACTCGCTGCAACTCAAAAGAACACCTCACATGCAAGTTAGTAGACAATTAACCAAATAATCTACTAACCCAGCAAATACTAACAATGCAACCTAACCGCAATTCTAACCAGCAACCTAACAGTTCTACCCAAGCAACCTAACAGTTCTAGATTCCACTATCTCAATCCTAATTCCTAAACCACAAATCCTATCGCTGGACGTGACCGGTTTCCCTAATGCCTTTTGTGACCCAATTTGACTCGATAAATATTTAAAACCGATTAAATCATGAGTTCCGGAAGCATGGACGAAACCATGCTCTGATACCACCTCTGTAACACCCCCGAACCGTCCTAGACATATGGTCGACCCACCGGCCAACAATCAAACAAGAACATGACCGACGGACGACCCACACCAAGGGTTGGAGATGAAAGGCCAACCGGCCAGCCAACAATCAAACAAGAACATGACTGACCGTCCAACCCAACACCATGGTCCGGAAGCACTACGTGACGGGCTAGGGACAATCCGGTCAGAGTCACAAACTTTACTCCACGACCTAGACCAGTTCATCCACTAACTCGTCCCGCTGCGTCAAGGCATAAGGCTTTGCAACCCGTACCTAGAGTTAGCGTTTTCCGTTAGATCAAGGCCTAAGGCTTTTCAACCCGTACCACGACCTAACGTTGTGTTAGACCGGACTAGTCAAATATCAGAGTACTCATGAAGCGCATATAAAACAATTACTTTATTTATTCGAGAAATATCCATACATTGATATAATTCGAGACCGGTCCCGGCCTAATGCCAAATCGAGTCAACTAAACACAAATCCACAATACTGTTTACAAAAGGCATGAAAATCTACACCGGCGGTCCTAACGTCCAGCACGAAGCTATCCGATCATCCTTACCTAAAGCGACCTGCAAAAAGGACAACGGAGTTGGATGAGTAACCTAATGTTACTCAGTGAGCTGGCGGCCTCTACCCGCAACCTAGACTCTAACCCGGACAACCCAAAATAACAATCAATCTAGCCCTAGCATGCAATAAAAGCTAAGGCTAAGCAAACCACTACTAAGTTAGACTTGGCCTCCTGCCATGGTCTAGCTTCAAGTAACGGGAACCTGCATAAAAACAAGTCAACAACCAATCCCTAGTTAACCATATATACGCCTGAGTTCAGTACTCATGTAGTGTTAGACACTTAGACTATACAAGTATCACTAGTCGATCGACCAACAATCAAACAAGAACATGATCGGCCAACCAGTGATACAGCATAGCTTTAATATCCACCACCCTTCACAAGCAATCCCTCAAACACATACAGGCCAACGTCAGGCCTACACTAACAAAATACACACCAAGCCTAATCCGGTACCTAAACCGGACTTATGACTTAATGTCAGAACCTGCAAGCAAATCAGTCGACCACAAACACAATCACAATAATAAGACTATGAGAATCTACGACTCGATCTAACTCATAACACCGTATATCGGTGCTACGCTAACTTGAGGGTTCCATAACCCTCTACGACACTCTAACACAACACTCTAACCTGGGCCCTGGTGACTTCGTGTTCCTCCTCCCTATCGGCAATATCCTATCTTCCTACCACAAAGGCCAGAAGAAGGAACTTTCAACCGACCGCGGCCCACAGTCATTCAGGTCACCGCGCGACAGCCCACAGTCCTTCGGGTCACTGCCACATTACACCGTCGTGTAATACTCAGCCATAGTACATGACACCGTTCGTCTGAGTCTTCCCGATCCAGCGAATAAGGGGTTTCCTTGAACCCGCTGGGTACGAGGCCGAGGAAACACTAATCACCCCTAAACAAGCCTAGTATGGGCGGGTTACACACATACTGTCGGCACCACTCACACAACACAAACTCAATCTAGAACCTAACCTAAGGCTAAAGTTCCAGATCCTAACTAGACACTCAACTCTACAACACAAACCAGTAGTACCAGTGGTCCGGCCTATATGGCCTAAGACCCTTAGTACTAACTACTAAACAATAATATCAATACTAAACAATACAATCAAACCGTTACCCAGATAGTCCAGCCTCCCGCTGAGAAACTATCTTTAAAGATAACGGGAACCTGCACTCAACCATATCAACACGCAAGAATAGAAAACATGATGCATCCTATTCTTAGCCATAATCAGGTTATCAACTCAGTCTTAATTCCATTCATCTCAGCTTAGCCCTTGCTAAACTGAGTCCGGTTCCATAAATAAAATAACCCTAAGGACTCTACCATTCAATAGCGTGATCAATCTACTCTATATGCGACTCTATCTACCCTAAATTCCAAGTGGAATTCAAACAAACCAACTCACAAAACTACCCTAAATTCCAAGTGGAATTCACACAAAACCAACTCACAGTGTTCTAGGCGAGAAGCAGCTGGTTGATCGGAGAGGACTTGGCCAAAACCCAATGGACGCCTTGACTGGACTGGACTGGACTGATCTTGACTTGGACATAACCTCGGCTTCATCATGAAGAAACTGACACGTCTGGACAGACTGATCTGGACAGAATCTCCTTTAGCTGCTGGACAGTTCTTCGGACAATTCGGCGGAGTATCGAGGAGAACGTCGACTGATCTGAACCCATGGAACTGAACTAATCTTGGACAGCACCTTCACTTAATTGTAGGAGAATATGAATGGCTTGGACGAATTGAATTGGACAGAGCTTCCGCGTCACAATCGTAGAGAATCGCCGATTGGACGGAACTGGCCTTCTCGGTGGAGTATCGGTCTTCAGAATCGACCATACTCTAGAATCGATCACTTCCTTTCTCTCTCTCTCTCTCTCTCTCTATAGCCACGTTGACTTGACTCCCATCTGATCTGATCTTCACTTGATTGACCTTCAGTTGGACAGAACCTTCTCAAGGCGATGACTCGAAATCAATAGAGAACTGATCTCGAAAACTCTCTAAAACTCTCGAAATAGCTCGGAATCACTTGCTTTCTTTTTCTACTTCTTTCTCTCTCTCTCTCTCTCACGTTTTTCTCTGAGTTTCAGGTGTGCTGGATGGTTTGAAATGAGCTGGGGTCGTGGGGTTTATATAGGATGCAGCAACCAATCAGAAACAAGCCGTGTGGCAGCCCGTGTGTCGCTTCGCATGGCTCCGGACGCATGCGTCGCGGCACCTTGTGCTCCACATGTCTGATGGCATGACCAGGACATCATGCAGAGTGACACCATGCCCTCCAGATGTCTGATCCACGGCCTGACCTCATCCAGATTGACACTCAGCGCACACATGTCGCTCAGCATGCTCCGATCGCAGGTTTCGCGGCACCTCGTGCTTCTGGGTGTCAATCAGCATGCTGTGCTCTCCTGGGCTTCAACACCTCCTGCTTCCCTTGCCACATACCATGCCAGTCAGGTTACATCACGTCCTTATCTCATAGATAAGGCCAGCTCGAGCTTCTCGGTCCATTCGACTGATTTCGACTCTTCCGGTGAATTTTCGTCCCGCGATCAATCCCGAATATTTTTCTACGCCTGTTCTGATGAGATGAATATTTTTAATAAACTCCAAGTGAATCCTGACCTTGATGGAAAATATTTCCCGAGCCTCCGGCTTCCTCGAAAAATCGATAATACCAAAATTAGGGTTTTCGCCCAACTTCGGGTTTTCCCGTCGTGCTTCAATCCCGTCGTGCTTGCTTCCCGTCCTGCTTAATTCCCGTCCTGCTTCCGACTTATAATGTCTTCAGAATAATATTTTACTGATACGAAGATATTCCGAGAAAACTTCGCGATGAAGAAACGTCAATCTTCAAAAACGCCAAGCTTCTAAACCGTCGTGCTTCCAAAAATGTTATGCTTCCAAAACATCCTTCTGATCAATCTAACACTTTTCTAACCATGGTCCAGCAGCTTATGGTTCACCCATGATCAATTCTTCGACCATCCATTGCCCGCGGTACGACCACTAAATAATAATTTTTTTTTTAACGGGTTTCTACAATCTCGGCCGGAGCCATTCGGTACGGACTCTTGGACAGCGGAGCTGTCCCTGGTTCTAGTTCAATCGTAAATGGATCCGACCTATCAGGGGGGACACCCTGTAGTGAACGGAACACATCTGGGAACTCAGACACCAACGGGTCCTCAGTTAGATCTTTCTGATCATCAGACCTGCCGTGCTCCATAGTGGTAATTGTGGTCAAATATGCTTCACAACCCCGTCTAAGCATCCGTTCTACACGGATTGCTGACACCACTACTCTATCCAGAGCCGGACTCATATTCAGACTTTGGTACTGGATCAGGTGAGGTCCAGTCTCTAACCGTACACATCCTCTGTGGCAGTCGAGAGTGGCCCGATACTTTCCCAACCAATCCATGCCTAGGATCACATCGTGATTCTGTAGGCGCAACAAAATCAGATCTACAAGCTGATTTTTCTCCTGGATCATTACCGGGATATTAGTCATGAGCCCTAATGAGTGCATGATTTGGCCACCGGCCGCCCTCACTAGTCTCGAATTATTCTCAGAACAGATGCAGAACAGACCCTTTCCGACCAGTTCCGGACTCACAAAACTATGTGTAGCCCCTGTGTCGAAAAGCACGTGGGTTTCAACACCACCAATCATGAGGGTCCCAGAGATCGAATCAAACGATCCCGAAGCGCCGTCGTCACGGGACAGCTCATACACCCTTGGTGTTGTGGTCGGCCTGCTCTGGGTCGACTTTCCCGTGTCTCCACGACCCTTCCCTTGTCCTCCTTGCCGCTTAGGACATTGACTTTGGAAGTGTCCGCTTTGGCCGCAATGGAAACAAATCCGAGAGCCGCTGCCGCTGGATTGGCCCTGAGTCCGGCTTGGTCGAGTGCAATCTCGGATGGAATAATCCAAGCTGCCACATCTCACACAAGCTCCCATGGCTTTCCAGCATTCACCTGGATGGTTCTTACCACACTTGGGACATTCAGGTCATCCACTAGAGGCCTTGCCTCCGTCAACCTGGCCCCACTTCCTCTTTCGGTCGTTAGTCTTACCCGTCAGGACAGACTGCGACTTTGTCTTAAGCTTGGCTTCCTCGGCCAAGTTAGACTCCAAAAGAGCTACACGTTCAACCAGCTCTCCGACGGTGCTGAAGGTGCGGATCGAACAGTGAGTTCTCAGCTCCGGCCGTAAGCCTCGAATGAACCGACGAACCTGGACTGTCTTGTCCTCAAGTTCCCTTCCAACAAAATGTCGGAGCCGGTTGAACTCCTCTTCGTACTCACGTACGGCCCTGCGGCCTTGGGTACGGTTTAGGAATCTACCTTCCAGACGGTCCCAAGCCTCTGCAGGAAAGTATTTGCGGTTGAATTCATCTTCGAAATCCGCAAAACTCTGGAGACTTCCATTGGTGCGCTTGTTCACAGCCATCCACCAATTATGCGCGTCCCCTTCCAGGAAGTGAACCGCAATGTCTCTCTTGTAATCCTCGGGACAACGAGTTGAGCTGAAGTTTCGGACTAGCCTACTCCTCCACTCGTCTGCCTCAATAGGATCGGTGCTTCCTAAGAAATGCTTCGTCCCTAGACGGGAGATGTGCTGAAGCAAACTCAGATAGTCCACCTTTTTCCCGGTCCTTTCTGGTGGATCAATCTCGATCACCTCGACCGTTTCCACAACTGGACCATTGGTGTTGGGGGCGGTTGTAGCCACAGGCGTAGCTTGGCCAACTGAGGAGTTCACTAATGGCGTGAACAATTGGGCCATAGCCGCCACCTGAGTCCCCATTACCTTCATGGCCTCTAACAAGTCCTCTTTGGACAGTGTTGTGGTTACATTGGCCGTACCATCGGCCACTTTCTCACGCTGGCCACCATCACGGTTAGCGTTCGAGGATTCCACTTCCTCAACACTCTCCTGATGTTCCTGACCATCCTGTTGCGTCTCCGTAAGATTAGCCTGATCAGTTGGCAACACATTTTCAGCGTTAGCCACGGCCGAATCGGTTTGCAAACCGGACAGATTAGTTCCGTCCACGGCCACTTGGCTAGACTGACCCGCCATTCTCTTACTTCTTCGGGACTTTCCCGATTTGCTTTTTCCAGCCTAAGGATTCAGACAATGTTAGTACAAAACACACTAACATAAACAGAACAAAACAATCCCTAGACCAAGCAATCAAACCTCACCGTGAGACCTAATCAGCTGGCTGCGTGTGTGTGTGTGGACTACATAACCCAACTATCCTAGAATCAACCTGGCTCTGATACCAACTTGTAAGACCCGTTCCTGGTCTCTTGACCCAACTGGATACGAATGCTTACTTAATAATTTATTTGCTTGTTTGATCCATTTTAAGTCTTTTATTTGCTAAGTCATATTCGAATATGAGGTTCATAAACAAAGGAACAGATTGCACAGCGGAATAACAATGTATAAACTTTGTATTACTTAGAAACATGAGATTCAATACACAACTTCTTAACAGTCTCATAGACAATCACTAGTTCATCCCTAGTATCATCTAACCACACGTTACACAGCCTCTCACTGACCAAGCCTTCACGGCTCCTTGGCTTGACCAGAACCATCCTTAGTTCCTTGTGAACCACGTCTGGGTTCTCCATGCTCTTCTCCTTGTCTTGATCTCCCATTCTTGACCGGGATTAGTTCTCAAACGATCAGAATCGCCGGAACACAACACCACCACAATCGGCCTTTCTCTTGGCCGGAACTCTCTCTTTCTCTCTTTCTTTCTCTCTACGGTTTCTCTGAGTATTTTACTCTGGAATTCGATAATAAAATCGACCAGAGAGCCCCCATATTTATAGAAAACGAGGGGGTAAGTCTTGCCCCACGAACAGGCATGACTTGCTAGCGAATGGGCACCATCGGCCAAGGGTTGTCCCCTTTCGGCCACTTGCATCCCTTCGCCCTTTCTGATTGGGTTTGGGGTCGGCCACAAGCCCAACCCACGCCCCAAGCCTCCTGGACTTAGCCCAGGGCCTTGTCCTAAGACCCAACAGCCCATGGCCTCATGGCCAGACCTCACAGCCCGCCACTGACCCAGACCCAGACCATCACCCTAAAGCCCGGACAGTCCATCTAGCTGAGATGAGCTGACTCTCAGCTGCCTCAGCTGAGTGAGCTAGTAGTCCAGCTAGTGGAGCTGACCTAGTAGGGACTGAGCTGGAGTGAACTGAACCTAGCTTCCTTGAGCTGGCCGAGCTACTCGTCCACTTCGTCCAGCTACCGTCTTACTCGTCCTAGCTCTCTCTTAGCTTGTATAAGGTTAAGTCTAAGTTTCCTTATGTCCTTAACCTTCTTTCTCGACCATGGAACGCTTGCCTTGATGTCCTAGGACTGGCTTGCACGTTTCCTCGAACCATGGCCGTCCCAACAATCCTACTCAGGATTGGGGGCGTGACATATCTGACTGAACCACGGCTTTGGAGTCCTTCTCCAGACCTTTCTCTATGCCTTGGGTATTCATAACCACACGGCCTCCTCTCTCTTAAACCGTTCTCCTTGCCGGAGATACAAAACCACCATGACTGGCCCTTTTCCGGCCGATCTCTTGGCCGAGACTCTCTCTCTCTCTCTCTCTCTTTATGTTTTTCTCTGAGTATTTTACACTGGAATTGGATAATGAAACCAACAGGAGAGGCCCCATATTTATAGAAAACGAGGGGGTAAGTCTTGCCCCACGAACAGGCATGACTTGCTATCGAACGGGCACCATCGGCCAGGGGTTGTGCCCCCTCGGCCACTTGCATCCCATCGCCCTTTCTGATTGGGTTTGGGGTCGGTCATAAGCCCAACCCACGCCCCAAGCCTGCTGGACTTAGCCCACGGCCTTGTCCAAAGACCCAACAGCCCATGGCCTCATGGCCGGACTTCACAGCCCGCCACTGACCCGGACCCGGACCATCGGCCTAAAACCCGAACAGTCCGTCTAGCTGAGGTGAGCTGACTCTCAGCTGCCTCAGCTGAGTGAGCTACTAGTCCAGCTAATGGAGCTGATTTAGTAGGGACAGAGCTGGAGTGAACTAAACCTAGCTTCGTTGAGCTGGCCGAGCTACTCGTCGACTTCGTCCAGTTACCGTCTTACTCGTCCAAACTTTCTCTTAGCTTATATAAGGTTAAGTCTAAGTTTCCTTATGTTCTTAACCTTCTTTCTCGACCATGGAACGCTTGCCTTGATGTCCTAAGACTGGCTGGTACGTTTCCTCGAACCATGCACGTCCCGACAAATCCTTTCCAGGATTGGGGGCGTGACAGATTGGGTGATTTTGGCCCAAGTGGGCTGCATTTCAGTACACAAAGGACGTCCGTGGGTGTCCGCCAGCACACACAGGACGTCCGGGGCTGTCTGTCAGCACACACAGGACGTCTGTGACTGTCCGTGTGTGTCCGTCCGCACACAAAGGACGTCCGTGGGTGTCTGTCAGCACACACAGGACGTCCGTGTGTGTCTGTCAGAACACACATGAAGTCCGTGGCTGTCCATGTATGTCCGTGTGTGTCCGTCAGCACACACAGGACGTCTGTGGCTGTTCATCAGTATACATATCAACACGTTGGCCCTTGGACTTAGCACGCTGGCCCTTCTCGTGGGCTGTTTGGGTGATTTTGGCCCACGTGGGCTGTCTGTTCAGTACACAAAGGACGTCTGTGGGTGTCCGCCAGCACACACAGGACGTCCGTGGCTGTCCATGGCTGTCCGTCAGCACACACAGGACATCCGTGGCTGTTCGTGTGTGTCCGTGTCTGTCCATCAGAACACACAGGACGTCCGTGGCTGTCCATCAGTACACATATCAGCACGTTGGTCCTTGGAGTCAGCACGTTGACCCTTCCCGTGGACTGTTCGGGTGATTTTGGCCCACGTGGGCTGTCTGTTCAGTACACACAGGACGTCTGTGGGTATCCGCCAGCACACACAGGACATCCTTGGCTGTCCATGTGTGTTCGTGTCTGTCCGTGTGTGTCCATCAGCACACACAGGACGTTCGTGGCAGTCCATCAGTACACATATCAGCACGTTGGTCCTTGGACTCAGCACGCTGGCCCTTCCCGGGGACTGTTTGGGTGATTTTGGCCCACGTGGGCTGTCTGTTCAGTACACACAGGACGTCCGTGGGTGTCCGCCAGCACATACAGGACGTCTGGGGCTGTCTGTGGCTCTCCGTTAGCACACACAGGACGTCCGTGACTGTCTGTGTGTGTCCGTCAGCACACACAGGACGTCCGTGGGTGTCCGTCAGCACACATAGGACATCCATGTGTGTCCGTCAGCACACACAGGATGTCTGTGGCTGTCCATGTGTGTCCGTCAGCACACACATGACGTCTGTGGCTGTCCATGTGTGTCCATGTGTGTCCGTCAGAACACACAGGACGTCTGTGGCTGTCCATCAGTATACATATCAGCACGTTGGTCCTTGGACTCAACACGCTGGCCCTTCTCGTGGAGATTTGGGTGATTTTGGCCCACGTGGGCTGTTTGTTCAGTACATAGATGACGTCCATGGGTATCCGCCTGCACACACAGAACGTCCGTGTGTGTTCGTCAGCACACAAAGGACGTCCGGGGCTGTCAGTGTGTCTCCGTCAGCACACACAGGACGTCCGTGACTGTCTATCAGTACACATATCAGCATGTTGGTCCTTGGACTCAGAACGTTGACCCTTCCCTTGGACTGTTCGGGTGATTTTGGCCCACGTGGACTGTCTGGTCAATACACACATGAAGTCTGTGGGTGTCCGCCAGCACACACAGGATGTCCGTGGCTGTCCGTGTGTGTCCGTCTGTGTCTGTCAGCACACACATGACGTCTGTGGCTATCCATCAGTACACATATCAGCACGCTGGCCCTTCCCGTGGACTGTTTGGGTGATTTTGGCCCACGTGGGCTGTCTGTTCAGTACACACAGGACATCTGCGGGTGTCCGCCAGCACACACATGACGTATGTGGCTGTCTGTGGCTATCCGTCAGCACACACAGGACATCTGTGGCTGTCCGTGTGTGTCCGTTTGTGTCTGTGGGTGTCCGCCAGCATACACAGGATGTTCGTGGCTATCCGTGGCTGTCTGTCAGCACACACAGGAAATCCGTGTGTGTCCGTCAGCACACACAGGACGTCCGTGGCTGTCCGTCAGCACACAAAGGACGTCTGTGACAGTCCGTGTGTGTCCGTCAGCACATACATGACGTCTGTGGGTGTCCGTCAGCACACCCAGGACGTCCGTGTGTGTCCCGTCAACACACACAGGATGTCCGTGGCTGTCCATGTGTGTCTGTGTTTGTCCGTCAGCAGACACAGGACGTCCGTGGCTGTCCATCAGTACACATATCAGCACGTTGGTCCTTGGACTCAGCACCCTGGCCCTTCTCGTGGACTGTTTGGGTGATTTTGGGCCACGTGGGCTGTCTGTTCAGTACACAGAGGATGTCCGTAGGTGTTCGCCAGCACACATAGGATGTCCGTGGATGTCCGTGGCTGTCCTACAGCACACACTGGACGTCCGTGGCTGTCCGTGTCTGTCCGTCAGGACACACAGGACGTCTGTGGCTGTCCATCAGTACACATATCAGCACGTTGGTCCTTGGACTCAGCATGCTGACCCTTCCCGTGGACTGTTCCGGTGATTTTGGCCAACGTGGGCTGTCTGTTCAGTACACACAGGACGTCCGTGGGGGTCCGTCAGCACACACAGGACATTCGTGTGTGTCCATCAGCTCACAGAGGACGTCCGGGGCTGCCCGTGTGTGTCCGTCAGCACACACATGACGTCCGTGACTGTCCATCAGTAAACATATCAGCATGTTGGTCCTTGGACTCAGCACGCTGACCCTTCCCGTGGACTGTTCGGGTGATTTTGGCCCTCGTGGGCTGTCTGTTGAGTACTCACAGGACGTCTGTGGGTGTCCGCCAGCACACACAAGATGTCCGTGGCTGCCTGTGTGTGTCCGTGTGTGTCCATCTGTGTCCGTCAGCACTCACAGGACGTCCATGGCTGTTCATCAGTACACATATCAGCACGTTGGTCCTTGAACTCAGCACGTTGGTCCTTGAACTCAGCACGCTGGCCCTTCCCGTGGACTGTTTGGGTCATTTCGGCCCACGTGGGCTGTCTGTTCAGTACACACAGGACATCCGTGGGTGTCCGCCAGCACACACAGGACGTTTGTGGCTGTCAGTGGCTGTCCGTCAGCACACACAGGACGTTTATGGCTGTCCGTGTGTTCTCGTGTGTGTCTGTGGGTGTCTGCCAGCATACACAGGATGCTCGTGGCTGTCCGGGGCTGTCTGTCAGCACACACAAGACGTCCATGTGTGTCCATCAGCAAACACAGGACGTCTGTGTGTGTGCGTGTGTGTCCTTCAGTACCCACAGGATGTCCGTGGCTGTCCATCAGTACACATATCAGCACGCTGGCCCTTCCCGTGGACTGGTCGGGTGATTTTGGCCCACGTGGTCTGTCTGTTCAGTACACAAAGGACGTCCGTGGGTATCCGTCAGCACACACATGACGTCAGTGGGTGTCGATCAGCACACACACGACGCCGTGTGTGTCTGTGTGTGTCCGTCAGCACACACAGGACGTCTGTGGCCGTCCATCAGTACACATATCAGCACGTTGGTCCTTGGACTCAGCACGCTTGCCCTTCCCGTGGACTGTTTGGGTGATTTTGGTCCACGTGGGCTGTCTGTTCAGTACACAAAGGACGTCCATGGGTGTCCGCCAGCACACACAGGACGTCTGTGGCAGTCTGTGGCTGTCCGTCAGCACACACAGGACGTCTGTGACTGTCCGTGTGTGTCCGTGTGTGTCCGTCAGCACACATAGGAGTTCCATGGGTGTCCGTCAGCACACACAGGACGTCTGTGTGTGTCCGTCAGCACACACAGGACATCTGTGTGTGTCCCTCAGCACACACAGGACATCCGTGGCTGTCAATGTGTGTCCGTGTGTGTCCGTCAGCACACACAGGACGTCTGTGGCTGTCCATCAGTTCACATATCAGCATTTTTATCCATGGACTCAGCACCCTGGCCCTTCCCGTGGACTGTTTTGGTGATTTTGGCCCACGTGGGCTGTCTGTTCAGTACACAAAGGATGTCTGTGGGTGTCCGCCAGCACACACAGGACGTCTGTGGGTGTCTGTGGCTATCCGTCAGCACACAGAGGACGTCCGTGGCTGTCCATCAGTACACATATCAGCACGCTGGTCCTTGGACTCAGCACGCTGGTCCTTGGACTCAGCACGCTGGCCCTTCCCGTGGACTCTTAGGGTGATTTTGGCCTAAGTGGGCTGTCTGTTCAGTACACACAGGACGTCCGTGCCTTTGCAGGCACGCAGAGCTTACTCCTACACCCTGAAACACAAATTAAACCAGAGAAATAGAGAGAGATGGTCGGATTGCTCCATCCAAGACCAAGACTGGTTTGAAGGCCACAAAGAGGCAGTTTTGGGGCAGATCAAGAGGGAAGTTATGAACGCCCCTCTGATTGGTTTTGATCATTGTTGACAACACCCAAAGCATCCTACAGGGCCTGAGAACACACGCAAATAGCTTGGAGAGTAGATAGAAGGCCGAATCCCAGTCCCAATGGCTGGGACAGCCTTGAAGGCAGATGTGTGTAGAAAGGCAGTTTCATTGGCACTGAAGGGGGAAATGATGCACGACCCAGTGATGATGTTTGATCATGGATGATCACGTCCTAGCCTTCCTCTACATCCTGGGGACACACGCAAATGGTTAGTAGAGAAGGGAGAAGGCCGGACTCAACTCTTAGAGGCCAAGACAACCTTGAAGGTGGATGCAGTCTAGATGGTGGTGTCATGGGAGTTCCATGGAAGGGATGATGGGTGCGACCCATGAATGGATCTTATCAATACTGGAAGTATGTGATAAGCATTGACAGAGACGTGCACTGGAGGAGCATGGCCGAACACAATAAGAGGAGGCACATGATCAAATCAGACCATGTATAAGGTAACCGATTTTATAATTACTTTCAAGTTAAGGTTCTGTCTCTTGTGGTGTGGTTAGGGCCAAGTATGGCACGCCCCTTGAAGACTATAAATTGTGATTTAAACTAGGTTTGCATGGTGTAGTCTGTTGGATCAGACTTGATGGCACTGAGCCATGGCATTGGCCGGTTCAAGAATGATGTCCATGGCCTTAGCCGGGCTGTTCTTGATCGAGATGTATATGTTCTGGATCGGTTCTTTGGAATATGATTATGTGAATCTCTTAGTTATGAATTATCATGAGTTTTCATGAATCTTAATCAGTTTTTAGGAATTGATTTGATGATGTCCACTTTGGGCCAGTTTGGCTAATCTTGGCCGAGATCTCTAGGATCGAGGCTGGTTCTGCATATTCTGATAATGGCATTCTCTTAGTTGGGTATTATCATGAATTTACATGAATTTTATTTAGTTTTTTGGATCACATTTGAAATCGGCCAGATTTGGGTTTAATGAGAAATTGATCGATTAGTTATGGAACCAGCCATGTAATGATAGATCCTTGTGTTAGGTTATCCGATCATATGCTTGTGTATTGTGAAATGTTTGTCACTTATGATTATTGATCATAAGGAATGTTAGTTATCAAACTTGGGTTGGTAAGCTATGTGCAAGGATTGGCTAAGAGCTATAAAGAAGAGTCTAGCTAGTATTTGGTGGTGTGGACCATAAGTACTGAGCTTGGGTGTTATTATTCAAGGAAGGCCGTGTGTGATCTGATCATGGGTAAGGATGGACGACCTGATCCAAAGATGATAGGTCAAGGTGTCTGATCGGATTGATCAAAGGATGCACCAGTTGTAAGAGCAGTTGTGATCGGCTTCGTTGGGACATGGTTCCATGGCCGGTTAGGTATGTGAAAAGACTCATCAGTTCTGGGTCATGTGGGGTGGTTTGTTGATTGACTTAGGATCTGATGGGCATTTTTGGACCATAAGATGTACTTGGTATCATAAGCTGATAAGCGAAAGGTTTTTGAATGAAGCATGAGCTGGGAAGGGCCAAATGCATGTCCTTAGCTGTTTGAAGACTTCTCAAGGGTTACTTAAGTCAGTGGGGATGGTTGGCTGAATGACAAAGTACCTTGGGGAGTTGTTTTATGTGTAAAGAAGCTGGATACAGTATATGGCAGCTGGCCATAGCTCGGACTTAGCTCAGTTCGAGTGTCACAGCTCGATCAGCTGGTTTACGAGTTCATTCAGCTAGAGCAGCTGGGCCGATAAGCTAACAAGCTCAGTGGATGTGGCTAAGGTATGATCTAGTAACTCTTGCTTAGTTCTAGATAGAATGGACTAGGGGAGTGGAACCTCAGATTCGTATGACTTGATTCTGGTCTAGGATCGACCTTTGAGCTAGCTGGTAGTTGAGAGTACTAACCATTAGCTGAGGTGATTCGACCGGGAGAGTATTAGATTGGTTATAGACCAATGGATGATGATATTCTTCCGCTGCGTATGTGTTGTATGGATATAAGCTAAGAAAGACTATGTTAGTCTTGAGCTAAGATCTGAGTTAGCCCTCGCCTATGGGCGATGTTTTAAATAAAGGGCGAAAATTTTGAGAGGTTCGGTCAGGGTATGAACCGAGCGACGTGAGGCATCAACCGCGGCCTAGTCGGCCGGGATCGGGTCTTACATTGTCCGTCTGTGTCCGTCAGCACACACAGGACGTCTGTGGCTGTCCATCAGTACACATATCAGCACGTTGGTCCTTGGACTCAGCATGCTGGCCCTTCCCGTGAACTGTTTGGGTGATTTTGGCCCACGTGGCCTGTCTGTTCAGTACACACAGGACGTCTGTGGGTGTCCGCCAGCACACACAGGACGTCCGTGGCTGTCCGTCAGCACACACAGGACGTCTGTCGCTGTCCGTGTGTTCGTGTGTGACCATCCGCACACACATGACATTTGTGGGTGTCCGTCAGCACACACAGGACGTCCGTGTGTGTCCATCAGCACACACAGGACGTCCGTGGCTGTCCGTGTGTGTCCGTCAGCACACACAGGACGTCCGTGGATGTCCATCAGTACACATATCAGCACGATGGTCCTTGGACTCAGCACGCTGGCCCTTCCCGTGGACTGTTTGGGTGATTTTGGCCCACGTGGCCTGTCTGTTCAGTACACACAGGACGTCTGTGGGTGTCCGCCAGCACACACAGGACGTCCGTGGCTGTCCGTCAGCACACACAGGACGTCTGTCGCTGTCCGTGTGTTCGTGTGTGACCATCCGACACACATGACATTTGTGGGTGTCCGTCAGCACACACAGGACGTCCGTGTGTGTCCATCAGCACACACAGGACGTCCGTGGCTGTCCGTGTGTGTCCGTCAGCACACACAGGACATTCGTGGCTGTCAATCAGTACACATATTAGCACGCTGGTCCTTGGACTCAGCATGCTGGCCCTTCCCGGGGACTGTTCGGGTGATTTTGGCCCACGTGGGCTGTCTGTTCAATACACACAGGACGTCTGTGGGTGTCCGTCAGCACACACAGGACGTCCGTGTGTGTCCGTCAGCACACACAGGACGTCTGTGGCTGTCTGTGTGTGTCCATGCACGTCTATCAGCACACACAGGACGTCAGTGGCTGTCCATCAGTACACATACCAGCATGTTGGTACTTGGACTCAGCACGCTGACCCTTCCCTTGGACTGTTCAGGTGATTTTGGCCCACGTGGGCTGTCTGTTCAGTACACACAGGACGTCCGTGGGTGTCCACCAGCACACACAGGACGTCCACAGGACGTCTGTCGCTGTCCGTGGCTGTCCGTCAGTACACACAGGACGTCTGTGGCTGTCCGTGTGTGTCCGTGTGTGTGTCCGTATGTGTCCGTCAGCACACACAGGACGTCCGCGGCTGTCCATCAGTACAGATATCAGCACGCTGGTCCTTAGACTCAGCACGCTGGCCTTCCCGTGGACTGTTCGGGTGATTTTGGCCCACGTGGGCTGACTGTTCAGTACACACATGACGTCCGTGGGTGTCCGTCAGCACACACAGGACATCCGTGTGTGTCTGTCAGCACACACAGGACGTCCGTGGCTGTCCGTTTGTGTCCGTGTGTGTCCGTCAGCACATAAAGGACGCCTGTGGCTGTCCATTAGTACACATATCAGCACATTGGTCCTTGGACTCAGCACGCT
>NW_026014522.1:57500-62500 GCF_020379485.1 Brassica napus
GATCTTCTCAGGAATGGTCCCTTCTTCTGGACTTCTTTTACGCCGAAGAGGGTTCGGAAGGCACTGAGATTCGTGCAACCCGGTCCTGCTTTGGATGCGGACACGGGAAGCGACTCCGAACCCGACGACCAGAATCCCGTCGAAGCTCCGACAGCTGCGCCGGAGTCGAGCTCTTGGAAGGGAAAAGATGTCGATCTTGGCGACATAGAGTTTTCGATGGATGACTCTATGCTTCCAGGATGGGATCCGAACCTTGCTTACGGCGACGGGAGCGGTTCGAGCGAGGCCCCTATTCCGGATTTCGATGATTTCTTTGCTGGGCTGCCATCGGGTTTCGATGCTCCTCCTCCTACGAAAGAATCGGCGAGGCCGAGAGTCGTTGCGGAAGGATCTCGCATCATCAATGGGGTTAGTTTTTTTTTGAGAATTTTTTGGTGATTGTCCCATGTATATATTTATAACATGCCAATCGATTTTGCAGGGCCTGAGCTTGCTGGGCTCGGCCATTGAGGCGGGCCATAGAGAAGCCATGGTCTACCGCTTCAAGGCGGAGAAAGCGGAGCGGGATCTTGCTCGCGTGCAAGGCGAGATGCTGGAGCGAGAGGCGCAGCTTACTCGTGATCATGCGCGGGCTGTTCGTAAAGCGGAGAGGAAAGGCAAAAGAGAAATCGTCGAGGTGATGAAGACTCGTGCATCTCAGTTCCAGGTTGAGTACGGGAACCTCAAGAATGCCTTTACCTCGGTGGGTGACTTTCGCGAGTGCCGTGGTTCGGTCGGAAGTCTTTGGAGGACGCGAGCCGATGACTATGTGTTTGAAGAGGAAATGAGCTTGATGAAGAGTGGGATGAGTGACCGTGCCCACGCTGAGGCGCTTATCCCTCCGATTGACGAGAGGATTCAAGGGTTCTGGGATTCCATCCCGGTTTCCCCTGATACCGAGGAGGTTCCGACCGATTTTCACGATGGTGGCGAGGAAGTGGATCGTCCCGCGGATGCGTTTGGTGCTTCGTTGTCCGGGGACTTTGACTTTGGATCATGAGGGATGGATCAGTTATCCTTGTTTTCGGCCGAGTGTGGCCCTTTGAATTTGGATTTCGTTTAGGCCTAGATGGCCGTATTTGTATTTCCGGGACTGGCCGTTGGTGGCTTTGAATCCCTTGCCGCTTTACGCGGTTTATTTATATGATAAATGTTTTGTTTCGAGTTTTCCTGAGTAGGGTTGAAGTAAATACGAGTTGTCGTCTCGTATGTAGTTCTGATTAGACGTTCAATCTGTTGGTTCGTTCGTGATTTTCGTAAAAATTTACTTATCTTTACGATTTTCGAGAACATTGAGATACGAACGGAGAGACATGGTTTATGATCTCGTATCTTTTAGATATCATGCCTTGAGATGTTTGAGACCAGAGCGTTGGGTTTAGGGCAAGACCTAGGTTTACTTTCGGTTAAGGTTTGTGCGGTGACTAGCCGGCTATCGTTTTTCCTGTTGCGATTTCTTCCTGACTCGCACCGATTTAAAGTCCGCGATATGTTCTCGGCTTATATGACTTGTATGGTACGAATCGAGCATCTTCTCAGAATCAACTGGAAGTGCTAAACCAAAATTTCGGATTTTTGTTGTAGCGCGCTTTTGTCCTTGTGCTGGACGTTTTTAAAGATCAAAAGAGTGATCGGATTGCGTTTGTTTAAGACGGCTGGCGTGTTCGTCGGGGCCAATCGACAAACGGGGTGTATGGTTTTTGGTGGTCGCGTTCAGACAATTTGTTAGCATTGTCCTCGAATTTTAACTTTTGCGACGTCTCGCAGTTATTTCGAGGATTATGCGTGTATTTTTGAAAGATGATAATCTTTACAATTTTGGGGCCGGAAGGGGCCGCAGACAAGAGTCTTAACGTTTTCAGGCGTGTCCTGAAAGTTTCTTTTGTGTTTTTCTGAAGCGTAAACGTTTTCGATAAGAAAGGACAACGTATATCGTAGTAAAAGTTTTTGAAGTTTCTAAAAACTCGATTACAATAATGAAGATTTTTCTAAGTGGGAGTATACGAGTATACGCACCCACTCCCCCCCCCCCCTTTTTAGAGAGGGGGATAGCTGAACTCGTCTTTTGACGAGCTGCCTACGTACCCCTTTCGAGGATCAAGCCATCTCGTAGTTCTGTTTCATGCCGCGAGTGTTCTTACTCGGCGGTAGATGTCGCGATGTCCGCCTTGACCGTGTCGATCGTGGCTGGGTCGACGCTATTTTCCGGATGTTCCGGTTGAGTTGTTGCGTGGGCTTCGGATTTATGTCGAGCCTCGACGTCCGATGCGTTTGCGTTGATAGACGATTTTACTTCGTCTTCTCCCGGGGCGCTTTTGGCTGAAGATCGATCTATCTTCGCGCGTTTGCCGTTTGTGGAAGCCGTGATTTGCCTTAACTTATGCTCCGCGAGGAAGCATAGTCGCGACTGTTTTTGGCATCCCCAGATGGCCGCGACTCCGCTCGGCGTTGGGAACTTGAGACCCAGGTGGTAGGTTGATGGAACTGCCTGCATGGCGTTGAGCCATGGGGTTCCCATGATTACGTTGTAGATAGCGGGATGATCGACTACCGCGAATTCGACGATTTTTGTGATCTCTTTGGCCATGACTGGCAATTGGATTGATCCGAGAGTCATCGACACTTCGC
This sequence comes from Brassica napus, assembly GCF_020379485.1. NCBI lineage: Eukaryota > Viridiplantae > Streptophyta > Magnoliopsida > Brassicales > Brassicaceae > Brassica > Brassica napus. The sequence continues at coordinate 60,168 of NW_026014522.1, forward strand.
CTGAAAAACCCGTGAGCGGTTTTGGCGTCGGAATTACTTCTCCGAGTTTGATACTCATCCGCTTGAGAGTGTCGCGGAAGATTACGTTGACCGTGCTTCCCGTGTCGACGAGTACCCTTCCGACTTCTAAATCTCGTATGACAAGATCTATGACGAGCGGGTCGCAGTGAGGTTGGTCGATACCGCCGCCTTCTTCCTCCGTGAAGGTGATCGAGCAACTTTGGCCGTCTCGAGGAGGAGACCATGTAGGCCAATTTGCACTTGACTCTGCCTTCCGTTGGTAAGCCTTGATGGCCGACACGGTATCGCTGCAGTATTGTGATCCTCCGATGATCATATTGACTCTGCGACGATTGTTATCGTTCCCTTTGTCATCCGGCCTCCTACCGCGTTTATCCCCAGGATGGTTTCGTTGAGGGAACTTTTCAGCGGGCGGATTTCTATCCGTCTTTGGAGGGCGATCAGAATCGAGGATGAGATCCTTGACGCTAGTTACTTCCGAAAGCTCTCCAGCGAGTAGCTTCGCGGCCAGTCTTGCTCCCCGGACTTTGCAATTGGTCGTGGAGTGTCCTCGGGATTGGTGGAACTCGCAGAAGGTGTTTTCGTCATACCTTTGATTGCGAGTCCATGTGTTGCCCGTGGTCCGGCCTTGATCCGAACTGATCGCATAGTTATGCGCCCCTTGGAGATCTTCCCCCTCGTGATGGACGTACTTGTCGTTACGAGAGTACGTCTTTTTCCCTTCGGATCTTCGTCTTTCGAGGATGGTCTTGCCGGCTTATGTTTTTGCGATAAGACTTTAGTTTCTTCCTCGACTATGATGTAGTCCGTTGCTTTGTGGAGGGCGTCCTGGATCGTTCGCGGTTTGTCGAGAGTTATCCATTTTCTGAATTTCGACTTGTACCAGAGCGTCTTTCTCAGCGCGTCGATGGCCACTTTGTCGCTTATCCCGCTGACCCTGGACATTATCAGCTTGAACCGACTGATAAATTCGCGGAGGGGTTCGTCTTCCCTCTGGGAGAGACTCCAGAGGTCAACATCGGAGGTTTCCCTGTCTATGAATACAGAGTACTGTTTGAGGAATTCCGATGCGAGCTGTCGAAAACTCCCGATGGTGTTGCGACGAAGGCGTGCGAACCATTCGAGCGCTGCTCCTTCGAGATTTTCGACGAACAGGCGGCAATAGCCGGCATCTTTTTCGCCGTCCTTCAGTCTTGCTCTTCCCATCGCGATGTGGAAAGCCTGAAGGTGCGCTTTTGGATCGGCCGTACCATCGTACTTCGGTACTTTGATCTTCCCGGATCGGACACCCTCATGTCCGAAATGCGACTGGTAAAGGGGGTCTTTCGAGCTCCTTCCAGCAGTCGATCGATCTCGGGGGCAGCACTAGTAGCATGATGGATTTGAGACTTTACGGCTCTCACTTCTGCCGCAGTCTTAGTGATGTAGTCGCGAAGATCGCGGATATCCGATGTCTCGTCAGTGGATTTCCGAACCTGTCGGCGTTTACTGCGAGTGAGCTCGGTTTGCCTTTCGGCCAGCTCCTCTTGTTCGTTCCAATAGGCGACTTCTTCTTCTTCCGTCATTGGTTTTTCGAACGGGGAGCCTTCCCGAGCGGATCGGCTTCTGGTCCTTCTTGGATGTCTGTCGACATCCTCGTCGGTGTCGTTGGAGACATCGCTAGGATCCAGGTCAATGTGTTCGGCTTCGTTATCCTCCGAATCCTTTGCAGGGGGCGGAAGATTTTCAGGGTTCCCCTTTTCGACGGGAGATTTCTCGCTAGGGTTTTGACCGGAAGGTCGTTCCCGCGCGAGTCCTGTTCTATCGAGTGGGGTGGCGAAGTCGAGCCTTTTCCCGCGGATTTTGGTGGTTCCGCGGGGACGGATAGCTTGGGTCCTTGCCGTTAAGGTTTCAACCTGTTTGGTCAAGGTATTCACGAGCTTATCCTGTTCTTCCGACCTTTTCTCATAGGTGGCGAACATCTTTTTGAACTCCTCGAGCGTCGTGGCGTTGGCTTGGGCGTTGGCCGCGGATACGTCCGCTACTGGAGTGTGGAGATCGGTGCCGCTGCCTCCATTAAGAGGAGTTTGCACGTTATCCGCGTCGTTGGTTGACATGTCAGATTGTGTGTGGCTTTTGCGGGTTAGATTGATCCGTAAGTCCCCCTCCTTCTAGCGCCAAACTGTGGGAACCGAAATTCACACTGTCGATTTCCGTTTAAATTAGGAAACTAGGAAAACCCTAATTTCCCAGAGGACCCGGATATCTGTTAATTACCACACGTCAAGCAATCAGAACACGAGAATAACAACGATAAAAATAAGAAATCGAAA